>NW_028270139.1:116150112-116453142 GCF_037043375.1 Chiloscyllium plagiosum
CAAATCTCCAATATCAGATTAGACCCAATGAAGTGCAAATTTATTCACCACACAATAAATCATCCCTCAATTGAACCAATGTAACTTCTACAATGTATATGATAATTCTAGCCTTTCATAATTGACAAAAAAAACACTAACAAAGCCGATACAATGCACCTGTTGTGAGACTTCATCTGAGTTTCCAGATTTCCTGCATTTTTTATACTGAAGTTATGGTGGACAAGTGGGGGAATGTTCTTTAAAGTAGGACATCAATAGGTGGTGACAGCAGAACAACATTCATGGTGGAATAATTATACAAGATTCTGGATCACTTAATCAAGTAAATGGCCTGTCTTACTTTTGACATTTTTATTCTCTAACATTTCCCTGGGATTGCTAATTCTACAAAGATCTCACTGCCATTGGGCTATGCCTGAATAACACTGCAGGCTTTACATTATGATTCTAATTTTTGCGTTGAGCATCCTTTTCCCTGAGTAATACTCCAATGTTCATTTTCACAGTGATAATGGAAGAAGGTCATTTCCCAGCAAGAAATCAGATGGCCATGGGAAACCTGAAACCTATAATTATTTAGAGTCAATAACTTCTTTGTCATAAATAAGTTTCCCTGCAGTAATTCTTCCTGGTATTTAATTACATTTCTCTAAACTATTAACTCACCTATACAGAACTCCGGAAAGGTACAGTATTTTTATGTAAAGCAAGAATACTGATTACAAATAAGTCATTGTTATGAATCTATAATCTATTTATGTTCAGATTCATGCAAGGAATCATTAGCTTCTTTTTACACTTTCTAAGGACTTTGCTTCCTGTAATTCCCTCTCAAAGGAACTCTATGGAATAATAGTGAAGTGATTGCTTTGTCTCCTTCCTTCTGTCCACTCAAAATTCCAGTTAATTTTAATTGGTTAGAATTATGTTAAACAACCCTTGTATATATTAATTTCATCATAATGATGTCTGCTGTGAAAGGTAATAGTTCTACAAGAGATTAATGTTTGAGCGATACTGAGCTCTACCCAGTCTGATGATACCACATAGCCTCTGGTTAGAATCTGTTAGAATCAAGCCTGACATTAACCCTTGATGGAGGCTCATGTACCTTCTCTAAGTCCAGTTAATATGCCTAATAGTTAACGTAACCAATATATTACTTCTCGCTAAATATGAGTTACATCTTGTTCTCTTGATCTGGCATAAGATTAATGAATAACTTCATAGTAAAGATGCCCTAAGTAGTTTGCAGCCATAGACAGGACTCTGTTGCCGGAATCAAGGATGTCTTAGACCAGTTACTGGACATTCTCTGGGAAGGATGGTCTCACAAAGACCATGACACATTGAGTCCAAATGATATAGGTAGGAAGGGAGATCGGGTCCTGCAGTCAAAGGTTTTGGAGCTTGACTTGGAATATCAGCAGGACCCGATAAAAGAAGTTCGATGAATTCTCAAGTATTATACCTTAAATACAATTGTGTGTAAGAAAGTCTAGTTGACAAGAAAATAAAGTCAAGAATTCACTTCACGCTTAGACTTAAAAGTAGCATTATTTATGATACTGTAAGACTTGGATACAGAATTGGTTTAGTGATAAAGGACAGAGAGTAGCGAAGGTTGTTTTTCCGACTGGAGATCTGTGACCAATAGTTTTCCATAGGGACCAATGCGGGGACTATATATATGGCTTGATTAGTAACTTTACGGAAATACAAAGAGTGAGGGAGCAACAGATAGTGAGTATTGCCAGAGGATGCAGAAGGATATGGCCCTCCATGCTGTGCTGAACTTTTATCCTACTCTAAGATCAGACTAACCTACATACCCTTCATTGTACTACAGTCCATGTGCCTATCCAATAGTTGCTTAACTATTCCTAATATATCTGACTCTACTGCCCTGCTGGCAATGTATTCCACACACCCACCACTCTCTGTGTGAAGAACCTACCTCTGACATCTACCCCGAACCTTGCTCCAATCAGCCTAAAACAATGCCCCCTTGTGTTGGCATTTCCGCCGTGGGGAAAAAGTCTCTGAATATTCACTCTATCTATGCCTGACAACATCTTGTACATCTCAATCAAGTCACCTCTCATTCGTTACTGCTCCAATGATAAAAGCCCTAGCTCCCTCAATCTTTCTTCATAAGACATGCCCTTCATTCAAGGTAGCATCATGGCACATCTCCTCTGTACCCTCTCTAAAGCTTCCACATCCTTCCTATAATGAGGCGACCAGAACTGAACACAATATTCCAACCCGGGCTCCATAGAACTGCAGCATAAACTCACAGCTCTTAAACTCAATTCCCCTGTGAATGAAAGCCAACAGATCATATGCCTTCTTAACAACGCTATCAACTTGGGTGGCAACTTTGAAGGATCTGTGGACAAGATCCCTCTGTTCCTCCACACTGCCAAGAATCCTACCTTTAACCCTGCATTCTGCATTCAAATTTGACATTCCAAAGTGAATCACTTCACACTTTTCCAGGCTGAACTCCATCTGCCACTTATCAGCCCAGTTCTGGATCCTGTCAATTTCCGTTGTAACCTACAACAGCCCTACACACTATCTACCACTCCACCAACTTTTGGTAAACTTACTAACTCACCCTTCCACTTTCTCATTCAAGTCATTCATAAAAATCAGAAAGAGCAGAGGTCCCAGAGCCAATCCCTGCAGAACACCAGTGGGCACCAAGCTCCAGGCTGTATAGTTCCCATTTACTACCACCCTCTGTCTTCTATAGGCCAGCCAATTCTATATACAGACAGCCAGATTTCCCTGTATCCCATGCCTCCTTACTTTCTGAATGATTGTACCATGGGGAACCTTATCAATACCTTGCTAAAATCCATATACATCATACCCAATGCTCTACCTTCATCAATGTGTTTTGGCACATCCTCAAAGAGTTCAGTACGGGTTGTGAGGCATGACTTGCCCCTCACAAAGCTATGCTGACTATCTGTAATCAAACTATGGGCTCTCCGAGTAATCAAAAATCCTGTCTTTCAGAATCCTTTCCAATACTTTGCCCACCACTGACGTAAGACTGACTGGTCTGTCATTCCCAGGGTTATCTCTCTTCCCTTTCTTGAACAAGGGAATAATATTTGTCACCCTCCAATCATGTGGCACTATGGACAGTGAGGATGCAAAGATCATCACTAAAAGCACAACAATCTCTTTCTTTGCTTTATGTAACAACCTCAGACACCATCTGGCCCAGGGAATGTATCTATCCTTATGTTTTTCAAAATTTTCAGCACATCCTCCTTAACATTAACCTTTTTGAGCAGAGCAGTCTGCTTCATACTGTCCTCACAAACGTCAAGGCTTCTCTCAGTAGTGAATATTGGAGCAAAGTATTCATTAAGGGCCTCCACTAAGTCCACTGACTCCAGGCACAAGTTCCCTCCACTATTCCTGATCACCCCTACCCTCATTCTTGTTCCTCACATAAGTATAGGAAGCCTCAGGGTTTGCCCTAATCTTACCCACTAAAGCTTTGTCATGCCCCCTTCTAACTCATAAGTCCATTCTTCAGTTCCTTCCTGGCTACCTTGTAACCATCCAGAGCCCTGTCTGATCCTTGCTGCCTCAACCTTAAGCAAGTTTCCTTCTTCCTCTTAACCACATGTTCTACATCCCTTGTCACCCAATGTTCCTTCAACTTATCATCCCTTCCTTGCCTCAGTGGGACAAACCTATCCAGCATTCGCAGCAAGTGCTCCCAAAGTAGCCTCCACATTTCTGCCTGAGAACATCTATTCCCAATTTATGCACCCCAGTTCCTACCAAATAGCATTGTAATTCCCCCTCCCCCAATTAAATAATTTCCTATACCATTTGCTCTTATCCCTCTTCATGATTATAGTAAAGGTCAGGAAGTTGTGATCACTATCACCGAAATGCTCTTCCACTGAGAGATCTGACTCCTGGCCTGGTTTGTTACTAAGCACCAAATCTAATATGGTCCCTCCTCTAGTCGGAGAAATTGAGGACTGCAGATACTGGAGATCAGAGTCGAAAGTGTGGTACTGGAAAAGCACAGCAGGTCAGGCAGCATCTGAGAAGTAGGAGAAGTGACGTTTCATGCAAGAGCTCTTCATCAGGAATGAGGCTTGTGAGCCAAGGGGATGGTGAGATAAATAGAAGGGGGTGGGGCTAGGGGGAAGGTAGCAGAGAGTGTGATAGGTAGATGGAGGTGGAGGGTGATTGTGATAGGCCAGAGTGGAGGATGGAGTGGATAGGTGGGAAGGAAGATGGACAGGTCATGAGGGTGGTGGTTGAGTTGGAAGATTGGATCTGGGATAAGGTTGGAGGAGGGGAATTGAGGAAACAAGTGAAGTCCACATTGATGCCCTGGAAGATGTCAGGTGTCAGGTGGTTAGGGTGAAGTGGTGGGGGAGGCCCAGGACCTGCATGTCCTTGGCAGAATTGGGGGGGGGGGGGGGGGTGCAGATGAATGATCGGCCACATGGTGGTGGGGTTAGTTGATGGTAGCGTCCAGGACTTCCACCCATACTGACTCTGTAGACAAACCCTCCTCAATAACCTCCCTTTCTACAGCTGTGATACTATCCCTGAATAGCAATGCCACACCCCCACCTCTTTTACCTTCTCCCCATGACTTTTGAAATATCTAAGCCCTGGAACATCTAACAACCATTCCTGCCCCTGTGATGGTCCGTAATGGCCACACCATCATTGTTCCAAGTACTGATTCATGCTCTCATTTCGTCACCCTTATTCCCTATCCTTTCTCACAGACTCTCAGCACATTGTATCTGGCTGTTCACTACCTACTCCATCATCTGATCTGTTGCTCTGGTTCCCATCTTCCTGACAATCTAGTTTAAACCCTCTTGAAGAGTTCTAGCAAACCTCCCGCTCAGAATATTGGTGCCCCTCCAGTTCAGGAACAACCCATCTTTCTGATACAAGTCCCACCTTCCCAGGAGGTATCCCAGTGATCCACATATCAGAAGGCATCCCTCCTACAGCCATGTGTTCATCTGCACTTGCTCTTTGTTCCTCGCCTCACTAGCACGTGCCATCGGCAGCAATCCTGACATTATTACTCTGCTCGTCCTGCCTTTTAACTTCCAACTTACATCCGTATATTCCCTTTTCAGGACCTCATCCCTTTCCCTAGCTATGTCATTGGTACCGATGTGTGCCATGACTTCTGGCTGCTTACCCTCACCCTTAAGAATCCTGTAGACTTGATCCGAGACATGTCTGAACCTGGAACCTGGGAGGCAACATACCATCCTGATGTCTCGCTCACAACCACAGAATCTCCTGTTTGTTCCTTTCACGAATAGGTCTCCCATCACCAATGATCTCCCCCCTTCTTTTCTGATCCACAGAACCAGGCTCAGTGCCAGAGATGTGGTCGCTGTGGCTTTCCCCTGGTAGGTCATCCCCCTCAACAATATCCACAGCTTATTATTTCGGGAAACATCCACAGGAGGTCCCGGCACCATCTGTCTATTCCCTTTCCCTCTCCTGATGGTCACCCAGAGACCTTTATCCTGTAACTTAGGTGTGACTACCTCCCTACAATTCCTCTCTATCATCCCCTCAGCCTCCTGAATGATCCAAAGTTGATCCAGCTCCAGCTCCCTAATGCGGTCTGTGAGGAGCTGGAATTGGCTGCACTTCTCGCAGGTGAAGCCAGCAGGGACACTATTGGTAACCCTTACCTCCCACATCCTGCAAGAGGAGCATACAACTGCCCTAGCCTCATCCCCTCTGCTCTAAATTGCCAAGTGAAATTGACTAAATGAAAAATAAGCCTTACTTTACCCACCTCCACACACGGTCTTTTATTCGTTACAGGAGCAGGACAAGTGGGAGCTGTTACATGTGTAGTGTCTTGGGTTTAGCTACTGCCCGAATATATCAGTTCATGTGTCCAGCAATCCCCCTGTCCGCATCCACTCCTGTTGAGTTAACAGGAAAACTTACGTTCCCAGCAGCCCCTCTTACCATTTTCGCTGTGGCAAATGGAGGCCACTGACTCACGAGGTAACATAGTTTCCCGGTAATTCTCTGGTCCATGCTCTCACCATTCCCACTGCTATATTATAGCAAGTGTACAGTAAATGGCAGAAGCCTTAGTCGCATCAACATACAGAGGGATCTAGGTGTTAAGATCCACAGTTCCCTGAAAGTAGCAACCTAAGTGGATAAGGTGGTCAAGAAGGCTTGCCTTCATCATTTGCAGCATGGAGTAGAAAAATTGGCAAGTCATCCTGCAACTGTATGGAATTCAACTGGGCCACATTTGGAATATTGTATACAGTTCTGGTTGCCCCACAACAAAAAGGATGTGGAGGCTTTGGAGAAACAATAGAAGCAATTTACCAATATAGGAGGCATGGTTAATAAGTTTGCAGATGACAAAAATTGGTGGTGTAGTGGAGAGTGAAGAAGATTATCAGGGAGGACAATGGGATCTTGATCAATGGGACCAATGGCCCAAGGAATGGCAGATGGAGTTTAGTTCAGATAAATACAAAGTGTTGCATTTTCGTCAAACAAATCACGGACAAACTGCCCTGGAAGGAAACTGCCATCTTTACCTGGGCTGGTCTTCATGTAACTTCACACCCAAATAACGTGGTTGACTCTTAATTGCCCTCGAGGCAGTTAGGGATGTTCAATAAATGCTGCCCAAGCCACCAACGTCCTCATCCTGTGATTAATAAAGAAAACTTTAACTTTAAGTCAGGGGTGAGTGCTATTTTATTATCTGATCAAAGGCCATAGCTACAGAAACAAATACAGATCTGTAGCGACATGGTGCAGGTGAAACAACTTTCAAGGATATAAGGATGATGTAAGTGTCACTACATCATAAAAATACAAGATGATCAAGAATGTCTATATCGTCCAGAATTAACAGAATTCACTCTTTATTAAGGAATTATTGCATACCCTCAATATCCTGCAATTTGTTGATGCTGTTAAGCATATGTAAGTTTGAGGAGGATGGGAACTGATGAAGCCCTTGAAGTATATGAGGCAAGTTGAAAAGAACTTAAACATGGAATTAGAAGGGCTAAAAGGGGTCATGCAAAGTCATGATAGCACAGTGGCACAGTGGTTGGCACTGCTGCCTCACAGAGTCAGAGACTCGGGTTCAATTCCCATCTCGGGCAACTGTCTGTGTGGAGCTTGCACATTCTCCCCGTGTCTGCATGGGTTTCCTCTGGGTGTTCTGGTTTCCTCCCACAGTCCAAAGATGTGTAGGTTAGGTGAATTGGCCATGCTAAATTGCCTGTGGTGTTAAGTGAGGAGGGGAATGGGTCTGGGTGGGTTGCTCTTCAGAGGATCGGTGTGGACTTGTTGGGCTGAAGGGCCTGTTTTCACACTGTAAGTAATCTAATCTAAAAGTCATTAACAAATAGGATTAAGGAGAATCTCAAGGCTTTTTAAGGTAGCTACGGAAAGGGTTGGCCCACTCACAGAAAAAGGAAGGAATCTATGTGTGGAGCCAGAAGAGGTAAGTGAGCTATTAAATGAACACTTTTTGTTGGTATTCACCAAAGAGAAGAAATTGGTGGAGGATGATCTCAGGGCAGGGAATGTCAAATTCCTAAGCCAAGATGCTACCAAAAAAGAGGTGGTGTTGTCTATCATAAAAGGTATTAAGGTAGTTAAGTCCTTGGGTCTTAATGGGATCTATCCCAGAATTTGAGTGAGACAAGAAAACAAATTGTGCAAGCATGGACAGACATCTTTGTATCCTCTTAGGCCACAGGTGAGGTGCCAGGGAACTGAAGAATAGCTAATGTTATCTAATTGTTTAAGAAGGGTAGCAGAGTTATTCATAGAAATTAGGGGCCTGTGAGACTCAGGTGGCTGGTTGGAAAATTATGAGGAAAGATTCCAGGGACAAGATTTAGATGCATTTAGAAGCAAATGGACTTACTAGTGATAGACTGTACAGTTTTGTGCAGCGGAGGTCATGCCTCACTGACTTGATTGAGTTTTTTTGAGAAGGTAACAAAGATGATCAATGAGGGAGAAGTGGTTGATATTGTTTCCATGGACTTCAGTAAAGCTTTTGACAAGGTCCCTCATGGGACATTGGTACAAAAGGTGAAGTCATATGGTATCGGGGTGAGCTGACAAGATGGATACAAAACTGGCTTAGTCATAGAAGACAGAGGGTAGTAGTGGAAAGATGCTTTTTAGAATGGAGGGCTGTGACTAGTGGCATTCCATAGTCAGTGCTGGGACCTCTGCTGTTTTTCATTTACATAAATGATTTGGAGGAAAATTTAGCTGGTCTAATTCATTCGTTTGTGGACAATACAAAGATTGGTGGAGTTGCAGATAATGAGGAGGACTGTCAGAGGATACAGCAGGATATAGATCAGTTGGAGGCATGTGCTGAAAAATGGCAGACGGAGTTTAATCTGGACAAGTGTGAGGTGATATATTTTGAATGTCAACTGTAGGTGGAAATTGTATAGTGAATGGCAGAACCCTTAGGAGTATTGATATGCAGAGGGATTTGGGTGTGCAGGTGCACAGATCACTGAAGGTGGCAGCTGCATAGGAAGATAAGTTAATAAAGAAGCCTTATGGCATGCCTATGGAAAATGGGTCAAGACCAACATCTACAAAGAAAAATGCCCTCTGTGAATGATGTCAGTATGATAAAATATACTCTAATGGAGAAATGAGATTACGATCACCAACAAGGTCAATAAAGCTCAAGATAAAGCCTTGCTGATAATCTAAGATTGAAAATTATATGCTCTGGAAGCATTGGGAAACCTTCAGATCACTCGAATTTGTGAAATCAAAACTTTGGTGAAAAAGTGTTAGTGGTCAATGTAATATAGTTATACAACTAAGTGTATAATGGATGAACCAAGGGGAAAAGAGCTAGTGGAGAGCTTGTATAAAGCAATAGTTCTGGAAGAGCTAATGTTCAATTTACACCATTTGATGTCATACTACCTCTGGGTGGAGGTCAGTAAGTTAAGGTTTGGCATGATCTCAATAAGGCAAATGTGTCTTCTTTGCTTCTTGTCATCAATGGTAAAAGTGCCTGAGAATTCATGCAACTTGATTGTACTTACTGAGATATAATTACCTAAGCAACAGCCCCTTCTGCTGAGACTTATTCATGATCCATTGTTCACCAAAGACTACTGAGCAGTCCCTTGAACTTCAAGAGGACAAACGATTGGTGGCAGCATTCTACTCCACATTCGCCAGGAGTTGGTACTCAAGAATCACAACATATTATAACAATGATCAGGAAGCATCTTGACTAAACTTTGAGATGGCCAGGAAACTCATTAGCAGAACTGAGTCAACTGTGACAGTGGCATTCTAACACAACTAAAGCTTAGAGGAAAATTCAACCAGTGAAAATCGCTTCTATTGAATCATGAAATTTATTTCACACTATCAGCATGAAAGAAGATGTGGATTTCATTAAAATAAAGAAAATGTTTTCCACCTCTGACACTACTAAAATATTTCCAACAGTTAACCATCAACATAACTAACAACACAGCAATAGTAATAAGCAATGATTTGTGTTGTGACATTTTGAAAGGAATGATAAGTGTCCTTGACCATCAGTCTTGGCATCAGTTGTTGGCATTACACCAATCCTTGTGGTTCACATCAAAATAGCCCTTTGTTTGGCTACAAACAAGGTGTTTAACACTTGACAAGAAGAATTGCAATTGATAAGGAGTCAAGAGAGGAGAATTTCCATTGGTACCAAAAAACTGAATTGGGAGAAATAACGCAATAAAAACTATTTGGGAAAACCTACTCTGTCTTTCTTGTCTTGATGTGATTGATTCTGTGTTAAAAGGAATTTTATGCTGGCAGTCTGTTTTAAGTATTCGGCCATTTTAGTTTGCAAATTGAAGTCTAATGATGAGCAGTGGTCACTCATTGCACAGGGAACGCAGCTAACAATTGTTCTACACATGCTGTCTTGATAGAAAGTGAAGCTAAAATCTAAATTTTAAAATTGTTACTGTAAGATCAGAAGTACTTCATGGGCTGCTGCCTCTCTAAGAACCCTATCATCCACAATTGGTTTTCATGCCCGCGACTCATTTTTCCATTGACCTGATAAACTCTCATTTCTCATAAAGTTTAAGAAGTTTTTAGATGTAAGCCTTGGCATCACAAATGCACAAGGCTATGAGCCAGGTCTTGGAAAATGGTATTCGAATAGTTAAGTGGTTGCATTTCGCCAGCATGGACATGTTATGCTAGAGGGTCTTTTTCTGTGCTTTAAGTCTCTATGATTCTCAGGCTGCCTAATATTGCATAATATAGGAGTTAGAAAACCACAATGGTCTGTGTTTATCTTACCTCAGTACTAATGTGCACACAGAGTCATAGAGTCAGAGAGTCATACAGCATGGAAGCAGACCCTTTGGTCCAATCTTAAACTCAACTGGTTCCACCTGCCTACTCCAGTCCCATATCCCTCCAAACCTCTCCTATTCACGTGTTTATACAGAATCATACGTGTAAAATGACATGGATAATCTGTACGGACAACTAAAATATAGCTTGGACAACAGTTTACCCTCCACAACAGGGGAGTAGAGTACAGTACAATTTTAGGTTAGAGAATTTAGAGTGAAGAGAAGTTCATATTGCTTAAGACTCAGAAATAATTGGTAAAGTTGAAGCGTTTCACCTAGGTAGACCTGCAGCAACTTTTAGTACTAACTTGATGTATGGGAGCTTTACCCTTTTCAGAGCTTTACTTGTTGTTTTTCCTCCTCCCTTCAGGTGATTGAGTTGCTTTGGCCTACCCCATAACAAGGGATATTTATTTGTGGTCTGTTGATGAGCTAAATGACCTTTTCTCATTCCATAATTTCTCACATTCTTATGGATGGAAATAAGAGTATGCAACAGTATAAAAGCTCTTGAGCACATTTCTGACAACATTATCCAAAGGTCAATACCATAATGCAGCTTTTCTGAAACTCAAGAGTTATTTCCGCTGAGTTCAAAACTGAAAGTAGATAAACCTGTTCATCAATCACCGGCAGCCAAACCAACTAGAATTCTCTAGTGTCACAGTGGCTCACGTTTCTCAAACCTTAACATCAGATCCCTCCAAGTTTCCGATATTTCAATCAATAAAATAAATAAAGAAATCAATGTTTCATTGGTTTATGCATTTCAAATGAACTGTTAGATTCCTCTGATCATGCCACTTGCTAGTAGTTCATATTAATATTGCTAGACTGTGAAGCTTTAATCATAAAATCATAGAATCCATAATATATACAGAGGAATCTTGATTGTCTGAAGGATTTGGGTGGGGAGTATTTCATTCGGTTAATCAAATGCCGGATAATCGAGTGCCAGATAACATTGATAGGCAAACATCGGCAGCTTGAGGTCTTGTTTGGATAATCAAATTGGACAATCGCGGCTCCTCTATAGATAGTATACAAATCAGGTCTGTGCAAGACCAATTTAGCTAGTCCCATTCCCTCACTCTACCACACCCGCCTCCCATCAAAGCACATGCTCTACCACTCTCAGAATCACATGTAGCATCTTTCCTCACTCGTGATTCGGGATAGTCAACATGCTTTGTGCGTGGGAAATCATGTCTCACAAACTTGATTGAGTTTTTTGAAGAAGTAACAAAGAAGATTGATGAGGGTAGAGCAGTAGATGTGATCTATATGGACTTCAGTAAGGCGTTTGACAAGGTTCCCCATGGGAGACTGATTAGCAAGGTTAGATCTCATGGAATACAGGAAGAATTAGCCATTTGGATACAGAACTGGTTCAAAGGTAGAAGACAGAGGGTGGTGGTGGAGGGTTGTTTTTCAGACTGGAGGCCTGTGACCAGTGGAGTGCCACAAAGATCGGTGCTGGGCCCTCTACTTTTTGTCATTTACATAAATGATTTGGATGCAAGCATAAGAGGTACAGTTAGTAAGTTTGCAGATGACACCAAAATTGGATGTGTAGTTGTGGTGAAAGGGTTAAAATTGTGTCCCAATACATGTGTGAATCTAACCGAAAATGGAAGGTGTCGCTTGGTCCCGTGTGAATCTTGTTATACACCTTCCCGTGTGAATAACCAGAATGGAATGTGTTTTTTAGCCTTGCTCTGCTCTAACCGAAAATGGAAGGTGTCGCTTAGTCCCGTGTGAATCTTGTTATACACCTTCCCGTGTGAATCTTCTTATCTGTATGTAACCAGAATGGAATGTGTTTTTTAGCCTTGCTCTGCTGTTCACATGAATGTTTATATCTGGAAAAGGGTATATCAGCTGGAGAAGTCTCCAGTTCGGTAGAGTCTGCTCCGGGGTTACGTTTAACCGCCGAGCGTGGGTTGTTGGCAACCGCTCTACGAGAACTGACGGCTCCCAGTTTTGGTAACATGTAGAGTGAGTATAAGCCAGACCCGTTGTAAGTACGAGACTGGTTGTGGGGACACTGCGGGGAATAAAACACTTATATTCTAGCAGACTCGCCTCTTGGCTGTTTGTTCTGTGTCAGACTACTTTCCTGCGAGCCTGGTCCTTGACCTTGAGAATTTTTTAAAACAGTAGTGGACAGCGAAGAGGTTTACCTCAAATTACAACAGGATCTGGACCAGATGGGCCAATGGGCTAAGAAGTGGCAGATGGAGTTTAATTCAGATAAATGCGAGGTGCTGCATTTTGGGAAAGCAAATCTTAGCAGGACTTATACACTTAATGGTAAGGTCCTAGGGAGTGTTGCTGAACAAAGAGACCTTAGAGTGCAGGTTCATAGCTCCTTGAAAGTGGAGTCCCAGGTAGATAGGATAGTGAAGAAGGCGTTTGGTATGTTTTCCTTTATTGGTCAGAATATTGAGTACAGGAGTTGGGAGGTCAATGTTGCGGTTGTACAGGACATTGGTTAGGCCACTGTTAGAATATTGCGTGCAATTTTGGTCTCCTTCCTATCGGAAAAATATTGTGAAACTTGAAAGGGTTCAGAAAAGATTTACAAGGATGTTGCCAGGCTTGTAGGATCTGAGCTACAGGGAGAGGCTGAACAGACTGGGGCTGTTTTCCCTGGAGCGTCAGAGGCTGAGGGGTGACCTTATAGAGGTTTACAAAATTATGAAAGGCGTGGATAGGATAAACAGACAAAATCTTTTCCCTGCAGTCGGGGAGTCCAGAACTAGGGGGCATAGGTTTAGGGTGAGAGGGGAAAGATATAAAAGAGCCCAATGGGGCAACTTTTTCCACACAGAGGGTGGTACGTGTATGGAATGAGCTGCCAGAGGAAGTGGGGGAGGCTGGTACAATTGCAACATTTAAAAGGCATTTGGATGGGTATATGAATAGAAAGGGTTTGGAGGGATATGGGCCAGGTGCTGGCAGGTGGGACTAGATTGGGTTGGACCGAAGGATCTGTTTCCATGCTGTACATCTCTATGACTCTATGACTCTATAACTTCACCCATCCAAACCCTAACATTACTGACACTGCACAGCACTGGCCTCTGTGCTGCCAACTCACTCACTTTGAACCCCTCTCACCTGTAACCACTGTAGTAACTAAGACATCCATTTTCATTGCCTGTAATGCCTGTCTCCCCCTCTTTTGGGGAGGAAAACAGTTCACAATACGGCAGAAAGAGCCCCAGACACAGCCTAGCATTCAGTTCCATATCTTTTCATGAAGAGGCTTCTAACTCTGACTGTTCTGCCCTGGACTGGCATTAGAGGCTGCCCTTTACCTACTGTATCAGGACCACCGGAATGAATGCTACCTTCCTTGTCTTGACTGAAACCTACTAATAACCATGACAAGTTTCCTGGTTCTGTGTCTGGCATAAATGGCATATCAAGTCAGTATTATGAGCCTGTTTTCTCTGGTTGAGGGAGCAAAGAGCAAAAAGATAAGTCAAGGTGTTATGAACGTCAGATAGGCTCAGTATGAGAGAGCTTTATGATGTCAGTGAGGAATCTGGTAATACGGGCTGGTCCAGTCCATGAGCTGGGTGCATGTCTCCATTCACACAGTGTCCTTGCTGCAGCATTACAATAAAAGCTGCTAGGGCAGGCCAACGTTCAGTAGTGAAGTGCAGAAGTGTCTGGTAAATGAATCGGAGATGTGCAATGGCAGTTCTTAGAGGCTGGTACATATTGGATGTCAATGTCTGTGGGTGTAGTGTGCATGTGGGTGTTGTATATGGAGCATGCCCTGAGGTATTGTTGCTTAGTTTCCAACATGGAGGTGAATCCGTGCAAATGGTGAGCTGAATCCATTCGGTGCGTACTCTGGTTTCCTTGTCATGTTTTCCTGACAACTAGCTTGTTTTGCAAGCTTGGAAAGATGGGAGGCTGAATGTTAATGAATTGAATTGGGATGTTAACAAATGTTAATCACCATAAAACAGTCAACACTGCAGACATCACATCTGCCTTCTTGAGAGTGAACGCACAGAAAGTGCCTGGTCTGGGTGGAGTCCCCAGCCAAACACTAAGATCCTGCATGGACCAGCTGTCGAGAGTATTAGCAGACATCTTCAATCTCTCCTTACTTTGATCTGAGGTTCCCACCTGCTTCAAGAAAACCCCTATTATCCCTGTGCCAAAGGAGAACCAGGCAACATAACCTAATAACTACCGCCTGGTGATTCTGACATCCATCGTCATGAAATGCTTCAAGAGGTTAGTGATGGTATGCAACAACTCCAGCCTCCCAGAATGCCTTGATCCTACAATTCATCTCCTATTGCAACAGGTGCACCGTTGACACCATCTCCCTGGCCCAACACTCATCCCTGGAACAGCTGGATAACAAGGACATCTACATCAGACTCCTAATTATTGACTATTGTTTCACCTTCAACTAATTCCAACTAAAATCATCTCTAAATTCCAACACCTAGGACTATGCTCCCCTATCTGCAACTGGGTTCTCAACTTCCTGACCCACAAACCGTAATCCATAAGACCATAAGACATAGGAGCGGAAGTAAGGCCATTCGGCCCATCGAGTCCACTCTGCCATTCAATCATGGCTGATGGGCATTTCAACTCCACTTACCCGCATTCTCCCCGTAGTCCATAATTCCTTGTGACATCAAGAATTTATCAATTTCTGCCTTGAAGACATTTAGCGTCCCAGCCTCCACTGCACTCTGTGGGAATGAATTCCACAGGCCCACCAGTATCAGAATCAGTAAGGAGATACATCCTCCACCATATTCCTCAACCCTAGTGTCCCGCAAGGCTGTGTACTCAGCCCCTTACTGTTTATTCTTTATAAACTCATAACTGTGTTTCCAAATTCAATTTTACCTTCATTTATAAATTTGCTGATGGCACCGCCATAGTAGTTTGGATCTTAAACAATGATGATACAGCGTACTGTTATTATAGACCCTCAGAATGTATCAAGGAGATAGCCTAGACTCTGTCTTCTATCTTACCTACAGGCAAGTGTAAGGTGCTATGTTTCATGTATAATTCGTTTGGTCAAACTACTTGTTTTAAGCAAAACTTTATTCTTACCTTATACTTAAAATACAAACAAAACAAAGAATTTGTATAACTTTAACTCTAGTGGAAAACTTAACAGAATAATAAACTATTAAACTACTAAGCAGCAACTGTCCCAACATAGTAACATCCCATAAGTACATCTTTGACAAAGGCAAAGTCAGTAAAACAGATTGTTTTGCCTGTGGTGCCGGCAGCAGGAAGAGATCGCAAGCTTTTAGCTGTAACAGAGAGAGTGATGTAGCAGCTTCCTTAACCATCTTCAAGTCCCAGTAGCTACTGAAAGCTAAACCAAAACCCTGGTTCTGTGGATGCTTCTATTGTTCCAACTTTAAATAAAACCCAAGGTCTCACAAGCTGTTTACTTCATTGATTTGGATGAGACATTCAACATCTCTGTTCTAACCTCTCTTCACAAAAAAAAAGCTCTTAAAGCCATTTCTATCATCACACAGGAAAAAGATAGAGAGCCCAGTGGCACGGTGTAAAGACAACAATCACTTCTTCAATGCCAGCAAAATGAAGGAAATGGTCATTGACTTCAGGAAACAGAGTGGAGGACACATCCCTGTCTGCATCAATGGTGCTGACGTGGAGATGTCAACAGTGTCAAGTTTCTCAGAATAAGGATCAATCAACAATCTGTCAAGGTCCATCCTATCAATGTTACTGTTAAGAAAGCGCTGTCTACTTCCTCACAAGGTTAAGGAAATTCAATACATTCACAAAAGATTCTTACCATTCTTTCTAAATGCACCATAGAAAGCACCCAATCCAGACGCATCACAGCTTGGTATGGCAACTGTTCTTCCTCAGACCACAAGATATTGCAGAGAGTTGTGAATACAGCCCAGCCCACTACGCAAACTAGCGTTCCTTCTATTGACTCTGTCTACACATTCTGCTACGTTGGGAAAGCAGCCAACATAGTCAAAGACCCCTCCTACCTCTGTTATATTCCCTGCCATCGGCAGAAGATGCAACAGTTTGAAAACAGATACCAATACATTTAAGAAGAGCTTCTTCCCTGCTGTTACCAGACTTATGAACAGATTTCTCATACATTAAAGTGGATCTTTCTCTACACCTTCTTTGGATCTGTGATGCTATATTCTGCATTCTGTTCTATTTCCTTGATATACTTATGATTTAGGAGAAAGTGTGGACTGCAGATGCTGGAGATCAGAGCTGAAAAATGTGGTGCTGGAAAAACACAGCAGGCCAGGCAGCATCCGAAGAGCAGGAGAATTGATGTTTCGGGCATGAGCCTTTCTTCAGGAATGAGGCTGGTCTGCCAAGCGGGCTGAGATAAAAGGTAGGGGGGAGGGAATTTGGGGGAGGGGCGCTGGGAATACGATAGGTGGAAGGAGGTGAGGGTGAGGGTGATAGGCCGGAGAGGGGGTGGGGGCGGAGAGGTCAGGATGAAGATTGCAGGTCAAGAGAGCGGTGCTGAATCTGGGGATTGGGACTGAGATAAGGTCGTGGGAGGGGAAATGAGAAAGCTGGAGAAATCTACATTCATCCCGTGTGGTTGGAGGGTTCCTAGGCGGAAGATGAGGCGCTCTTCCTCCAGGCGTCCTGTGGTCAGGGTCTTGCGATGGAGGAGGCCAAGGACCTGCATGTCCTTGGTGGAGTGGGAGGGGGAGTTAAAGTGTTCAGCCACGGGGCTGTTGGGTTGGTTGGTCCGGGTGTCCCAGAGGTGTTCCCTGAAATGTTCCGCAAGTAGGTGGCCTGTCTCCCCAATGTAGAGAAGACCACATCGAGTGCAGCAGATACAGTAAATGGTGTGTGTGGAGGTGCAGGTGAATTTGCGATGGATATGGAAGGATCCATTGTGGCCTTGGAGGGAGGTGAGGGGGGAGGTGTGGGAGCAAGTTTTGCACTTCTAGCAGTTGCAGGGGAAGGTGACGGGAATGGAGGTTGGGTTGGTGGTGGTGTTATCTCAGTCCCAACCCCCGAATTTAGCACTGCCCTCTTGACCTGCAATCTTCATCCTGACCTCTCCGCCCCACCCCTTCTCTGGCCTATCACCTTCACCTTCATCTCCTTCCGCTTATCATATTCCCAGCGCCCCTCCCCCAAATTCCCTCCCCCCCTACCTTTTATCTCAGCCCGCTCGGCACATCAGCCTCATTCCTGAAGAAGGGCTTATGCCCGAAACGTCAATTCTCCTGCTCCTCAAATGCTGCCTGGCCTGCTGGGTTTTTCCAGCACCACATTTTTCAACTCTATACTTATGATTTGTCTGGTTCGCATCCAACACAATATTTTCCACTGTGACAATAATAAAAATCAATCAAAAAATCAAATTAAATCAATTAGCATCTTACTACTGCCTAGTGACAATCTCACCATGTCTCTTATGAAAAGTATAAAAACTGGGGAAAGATGATCTTGATGTTGAAATGGGCCTTGCTAGGCTTGTCAGCCAACTCTATCATGCATCTCACCACAGACCACCTAACTCAGACCCCTATAAGATTTCCCCATAACTTCAAAATTGAAACATATTGTTACAAAATTTACTCATGAAATCTAAAGTGGTGATTTGATCATTTCTTTAATGACTTGTAAATTACAGGGTATTGTTGAACTACTAGTATTGTCTATATAGCACCACAGTATTAACTTAGTTGAGAGGATACGTGATCTTCCCTGAAATGTCAGTAGTAGATTCAAAGAAACTGACAGTAAAATGAATAAACAAATGTTTCTTTGCGGTTTTTGTGAATTGTTTACTAAATTTGCGGCAGATATTTGGAACAATGCTTCCAGAAATATGTATGATAAAAGCTCTTAACTCATAGTTCATACATGTTTACATAATTTCAGTGCTTGAATTGTGTTAGTGTCTGTAATATTGGTCTTTGCATGGTATTAGTGCAAACATTCTATTAATAGTTAGTTTTGTAATATTAATGTCTATGCAGTGTTGCTGTTTATGTTGTATTACTGCTGATGTGGTATTGTGGCTCAAATGTATCAATATTAGAATTTGCAAAAATGAGAAATTATATAGTATTTCTATTAGTCAATGCTTGTTATATTTCAAACTTACATTTAACTTGCACAGTTCTTTCTGCACACTGCAGGGTTGCAAATCTTCGATTTTAGCTGCTGAATCAAATCAATTTAAATTACCCTACTGCTAAGCTTCCAATTGTCGTCACATTATTAAAGCAGTTGATGATCAAAAATAATTCAAACTTATTATGAATCACCTTATTATGAAATTGGCTGCAAAACAGAATGTGATTAACGGTGCAAAACTTTAAATAAAGCATTAAACAGACTGTTACATTGCAATCATCATAGTTAATTCAACAAAAACTGTAAGCACAACACAGCCACTTCTTTTCAATTGCAAATTAAATTGTTAATTAAAATCTTAGCAAATGCATTTTGTCTCCAAATTGCTAGAAATTTAGTGCTGGAGCATTTGTATTAAATAAAATACTGCTTTGGAGAGATGTTTACTGTTAGATTCTGAGCTTAATACAGCGTAAGGATTAAATGGCTATTGTCATGGGGAAGACAAAGATTATTACATGAATATTACTAACCGTTACCGATTTTGAAAAGACAATTATTGTGTGAAGTACTTTGAGAAATTTCAGTGACATAATATGGACTATATAAATGCAAAGTCTAAGGATAAAAAAGGCAAATACAATAGGACATCTGGAATAGACCTCAGTTAATTTTGGCTCTGCTGGCTCACAGGCAAAATGATATTTCCCTTCTCTTTTTCTTTCCTCAGATATTCTATTTCAACTTTGGTCACTTTCCTCAGGCCACACGCATTCCTGGCTAAGAACATGATACTAAACTATTAACATCAACAGGCAGCATGGATCTGAAATATATTTTTCAACATTAAATTATTCCAAGTATATTTTTATCCAATAAATCTGGAAATAGCGCAATAGTATTCATTTGAGAGTAATGTTAACCCCTGCCAAAATGTTGACATTTTAAGGATCTCAATCCTGAACCCAACCCATCTTGAAAACACCAATTTCTAAATTAGTGTAGATGCAATCAGTGGCAACGTATCTGATGACTAATCTGCTCCTGGGAAGTGAGTCACCTGTTCACTCATTCTAATAGGCTGCTTGCCTCAAATTTTAACTCTCTCCTAGATTTAATGCTAGAAAGGAGGGTGCCCCAGGCCTTGGGGAACCCAGTAGTCAAGAGTGGGTGCTGCTGTAGAGTGGGAATGTGGGTTGGGATGTTGGGGTGGTGCAAGGTGCAAGGTGCAAGGACTGTTTCATGGGGGACAATGTTCCAGCACTGCTAGTAAGTCACTTGGAGCAGCAATAATTGTCCATCCCTGTTCCAGAGGTCAAACAGATTCTACTGTAATGGAAGCCGAGACAACCCCAACCATCCCTCTCCCACACCCACTATATTTTCCCTCAGTCAAAAACACAAGTTACATTCTCTGTGACTAGGTACACTATGTGTTTTCATGTTTCTGAACTTCTGTGTGGTATTTGACACAGTTGACAGTACCACCTTCTCTCATCTGTTATCCCCCGCACCCCCCACCCCCCACCCCAGTGCAGACTAGGCACTTTCTCCCATGTCATCACTCCACTCCTCACATACCAGCCCTTGTTACCACATGGCCTCCTATTACACACAACCCATTAGCAGCTGTTTATTCTCCTAGGCTGACTATTATCCACTTCTTTGTCTGTCTAACTGCTCTTCTCTCTCTTTGGTTCTATTCCCACTTATTGTTGACTCAGTACCTCCTCTTCCCTCCCTATCTTCTGCATAAAAAAAAACTTTTTCCTCGCAACCATCAGTTCTGAGGAAAGGTCACTGGATCCAAAATGTTAACTCTGATTTCCCTCTACAAATGCTACCAGACCTGCTGAGATTTTCCAGCAATTTCTGATTTTGTTCCATTTTACCCAGAGTTGCTTTCCCCTCTGAATCCTGTCTGTCTCCAATATCTGGTGGGTACAAGATGACCCTCCTCTTGCTGATCTCTTGCACCAATACCTGCGACATGAAACCAAAACAAAATTGGCAAGCGTAGGTACATTTCTCTATCCTAGACACTGCTCTCAATCTAGACATTGTTTAGAATCCTCACTGATGGTTGTGTATGGCCAATTTGTACATCCTCTTCCAGATGAAGAAACAAACTCAGTGAAAAAAACACAGCAATACTTGGAACTGAACATTTTGGCTGTACTGTTCTGGGGTATATGAAACAGATCGGACCAGTGAGTATTATTCACAAGTTTTACTTTTTCTTCCTTCTGGGCTTTAAAAAAAGTCAGCCTCTAACTGATATCTGCATTTAACTGCAATAGCCCACTATTTTTATTCAGATGGATGAGTTTGGAGCTTAATTGTATCCTTGTGATTGGATGTACTCCAAACAAGTCCCACACTCTTCATCCAGAAGTGTGCTTCAGTAATTTCAATGTATTGATCTATTGTCTCAAATTATTGGCAACACACAGTACTGATGTAGCACTCCTTCCCCCATTCTTCAAATACTAAGCCGCAAAGGTAGAAGGTGAAACGTAAAGATAACAGGGATAGCGTAAAAAAGGCCAACATTTTAGAATTAGAATCCCTACAGTGTGGAAACAGGCCCTTCGGTTCAACAAGTCCACACCAAGCTCTGAACAGTAACCCACCCAGACCCATTCCCTCCCCTGTATTTGCCCTGGCTAATGCGACTAGCTTACACTATGGCCAATTCACCTAACCTGCAAATCTTTGGATTGTGAGTAGAAACAGGATCACTCAGAGGAAACCCATGCAGACACAGGGAGAATGTGCAAACTCCACATAGACAATCGTGCTAACCACAGATCCACCGTGCTTTTACAGAAGAATGGTCCCTGAACTTTTTTTCCAAAGACAGCATGCTGATCTACACAAATTGATAGTGAAATAGGCCCACAATAAGATGTTTTGGAGATCTTCCAATTGCATCCAATATAGCGATGTAATAGATTAAATGTAACTTTCTTTCCACAATTACTTTAACTTATTTTTATCAAAAGAATACCTGAATATTGTCAGAACTGATGTTACTATCTTGACAAGGAGGGCTGAGGTCAGTGCTGCTGTCCCAGTAGCTGAACTTTACTTGCACAGTACAGATTGAGCCAAGTTGGTACCTTATCCAGCTATTCTTCATTGGTAGGTATACATGCCAATGATGTACAGCTAGTCATAAATTATTAAATGAAAGCATTGTGTAGGAAGGAGGTAAAATAGGACTGGCCTCCTGAGCGTCCAGCATAGCAGATAGAAAATGTAATTCTGAAATAATATTTTCTGACCAAACTGTTCTAAGTTGTCATAGATCACTGGAGCAGGTTGATTTGAACCCAAGGCTTCCATGGCTCAGAAATAATGGTATAACCACAAAACCAAATGTGCTACCTCCCAGCTTGGTCAGGGCAGTCGATAGCATTCTTGACCAAAATCTGCAGTGTATATGATTGAGGGCCTATGGCTTTCTTCAAGATATTGCTGTAACAAGAGTCAGCATCCTTTCTCCTCAGTAACCAAGAGTCAGCATCCTTAATGTTTTTTTTTCTTGCATGGGAAGCGCAATATTTATTGTTCATTCCTAACTACCATTTAGGATCTAATCCTAAGTAGTTTCTTTTGCATTAAAATGTGAAAAAAAGGCAAGTACTTATCACAGTCATCAAACTGACCCTTTCCTCTCCTGACAAACATGGTCTCTCACCTTTTGGTCCTAGTACTGACCTTAGATCTGCCACCCTCTCCACCTCTGTCTCCCAATATTTGCAATATATTTGCACATTTTAATTACATTTTTGTGAATAAAAATGATTTCCTGGGCCCAACACACTTTTCCAAGTCATTTGCTGCAATACTAGTAGGCAGCAGCTTCACTGTCGAGCTCATTAAGCTTAAAAATGCTGATGGTGTTGTTAATTGGAACTTAGTTTGTCATATACGACTGTGGAATTGTTAAAGCAGGTATTGTGTTATGTCAGCAATGTGTTTCCCAGCAGGGCCCTGATGCAGCAACTTCAGAAGAGAACTGACCTGGCAACAAGTGACATTGGCACCATTTGGCAGATGTTTTGTTCAGACCTTTGAGAGCTGAAAACATTAAGTGTGCCAGGCTTGCACTGTTGATTGCATTACTGGTACAGATAAAACAAAAACAGCTCATTTGACTCATGACCATAAAGTGGCAGCTTGCTTTTATTTTCCTGCATATATGCTGACATAATTCTATATTGAGAAGGTTTGGGGTAGGATTTAACACTTCAAATGTTAACTACTTACTTCCAAGTAAACTAACGTGCTTTTGTTGTTTTGTTTGCAGCAATAAGTTTCAGAATGATTGCCATATGAAGGGCTCCTCTGTCTATTCTCTGATTCATCCATTTCAGCTGTTCAATAGTCCGGTGGTCATGTTGATATAATGTAAACTAATATAAGTCTCCCTTTGGAGAGCATATACTATCGTCAATAGTGTCGACCAGCACAAGAACTGAACACAAGAATATTTGTATTTTTAATCTTTTTTTATCTCTTCCTTTTACAAATGCAGAATATTTGCTATTTGGATAAATGCACTCAGCACTGTGATGATCTGTAACTAGTAAATAGCGGGGTGCCACTCTGAGGCATATCTGGTCAAAATCCAACTAGAACAGTTGATGGATACGAGGATTATCCAAGAAGCTTGGCAAATAAGGATACTTGGAAAACTGATTCACATGGAAATAAATTTAAAGACTTGCCAAAACAAAATTATACATAAATGTTCACTGTTACAATTATTCAAATATGCAAGGGAAAGAATAATTAGAAACCTTTTGCTTAAATTATTAGAAAAAATGGTTTGATAACCATAATAGTAATGAAGAAATATTTGGATGTTTGAAATTGTATTTTGATACAGTACATGAAATATTTGCGCAAATTAATTTGGAGACACAGATAAACAGTTTCAAAAGTGATGACAAGTAGGAATCTACAGTCACTAAATACATGCACTTAAGAGTATGTTGTCAATGATTGCATTATATTTTGTTGTGTCTTTTGCCAGCAGTAACTGTTGGAGTAAATATCATCAGCTAAGAGGAATCCATCACTGTGTGCAAATTGTAAAATATGTTGTCAACTGATTACCAGTAAATGAAAGTCTGCATTGCAGTTTACACATTAATATTTCTCAAGATATAACTTCAGGGATGAAAGATATCATAACAACATTTTTTCACCAAAGTGTACAGCTTAAAAAATAAGATTTGTTTGATTAGGCCTAAAGAAAGGCCCTGCTGATTTTACATTTAGAAGTGTCTCCACTGTTTACCCTGCAGCTCAGCTTCAATTTGGATCATGTTGATTTTTATTAAATCTGAGATATCTACAGCTTTGCTACAAGCTAAGGTGTACTTTGAATGGTATCAAATTACAGTGCAAGCCCAATACACACTGGGAAGAGCCAAATGGGAATTTCAGTCAAACTGTTTACACCAACATGATTTAAATCTACTTACATGGAAATTACATTTAATTTTAATTCAGCATTAGAAAGCACTTTTTTTTTTGCTGAAAGCAGGAGTGCATATATTTGTATGTCATCAATTAATCTATAAACAAATCCAAATTGTTAGACATATAGGCACTGTAATATGCAACAGTGTTAGGCGTCAAAGATGAATAATAAAAATCATTTTTATAAAATATTTTATTTTAGTAAAGTATTTGTTAATTGCAAAGATGCAGGAATAATTTTAGTAAGAAGAAAATAACTTGACAAACCCATGATTATTTTGACCTAAATTTAGATTTTCTCAAGCTGTTAAAACAAGAGTTTATGGGTGTTTTTCCAGTTGTGTGTTTTACTATTATATCAAGCATACAGTGCTAAATATGACAATAACTTTAGGGAAAGAGCATCAGAGCTTTCTGCAGTTTGAACCTTTTAGGTTTGGCTAATTCATTTCTCATTCTTCATTTCAGGATCACTGGAGTCTACCATGTAGACGAAATAGGAACTATAAACCTAAATTATAGTCGATCAGATTTTATTCACAGCTGAACTGCTAGACAAATTGCAGCTCATAAAATTTGCCATGGGTCACAAGACTGAGTAATTTCATTTTAATCAGTCTTATTTGAACCAGGAATAGAATTGTGCAGCTGACTGAATTGCCTGAATCCCTGCTATGCACCAGAGTCGAGGGATGCTTTATGTGAACAGCTTTAATACATCTTCTGATATTGTGCAATTCTAATGAAGTGAGATGCTTTTTTTCATAATTCAATGATTATCGTTCATATATGCACAGAAGATCAATGTAAATGTTAAATATGGTACATGGGACAAAGCTTTTGTTGGCTAATGCAGTTTTTCAACTGTTTAGTTCGGCAAATTAAGAAGGGGAAGCAGAGATAGAAATATAATGGAAAGGTGGGGAAAATGGGTAAGCAACAGAAAATGAGGGGATTGAGAGCTAAATGAGGGCATGCGTTTCTTGATTAAGAGGTGGTATTATTATGAGAATAACAGTAAAACTTCATTTTCTTGTAACTACAAGAAATGTTATGTTCCTTTAATCAATAGTTTAAAAAGTAAAATGACAACAGATGTTTAACTAGAAAAATCAAAATCTTATTGTTAGAGTGATGAATTGTTAACATTGTCAATCATCATCTTGTCTGAATACCAATTTCTATTGCTGCCGTTTATTAAGTAGCAACCTTGAAGATCTAGATACTTTATAAAAAGAATACTGATTATTAATTCTAATCTTTATCTCCTACTGTGATGAAAATAATGTGCAAATCCTCTCTGTTTCAAAGAATTGCTCTGGAGACAATAGATTAATCCTTTTTTTGCTGTTATCGTAATGGATACTGGTGTGTAATAGTTATTCAGTACACACATCATTTTAAGGCAAAAAATCTGTATTGAGAGGCTTAACGAGACTATTGATAAGACATTGCTGCTTTATGTTTATTTTGACTTATATAATAATTAGGTTGAGCTGCATTTAGACAGACACATGACAAGCATTTCAAAACTATTTAGGCTGTATTTGGCATTAGTAATAAATTTGCATGCATATTTAAGAGCTATGAAAAAAATGCCTGTCAGTAATGGAGTTGTTCCAGCAATGTGGATAATGCAGGGACAATATTGGTTTAAATCTTTAAAGCTTTAATAACAAAGTGATTATTCATTTTTCACCATCTTTGATTTCATAGCCGTGTATTTTAATTGTGACCCACCATTAATGGTTACTTGTTCATATATTTGAAGAAGCTTTTAATCCTATCCTGTATATTTTGCAATTTCTCTGTCAGATTTTCTGAAACACTCACAATAGAACCTGTGTTGAGCACATTATTCACAAATCTTCTCTCCAAATGTTGCAATTTAGAATAAAGACTTAAACCTAGGAATGGGATATGAATCCACCTTTTTGGGCTAAGAGGCAAGATATAAATCACTAACTAACATTGGATAAGGAGTGGATACCTTGAGGCGAGGTAGGATATCAAGAATGACTGCTTAGCTCACTGAAATTCTTTCTGATGTCGGAAAACTAATTTTAAAGGTCAAGAAAGCTTTATGCCAAATACCTGGATATAAATCAATAGTTTGTGCCATTACACCTGCTAGTTTTCTTTTATATTCTTATTTGTAAGTTCATTTATCCATGGAATAAAAATATTTCTAAATTTTATCATTTGTTGTTTTTTTTAATTTTTATTGAGCATTAATTTATTTGGTAACTACTGAACAATAATCAAATGCACAGGCGTATGTGCACAACCAAATATAACAATTCTCAATTAGTTTACCGACCTGTTGATGTTGCATTATTTACATCTTTCAAACTGAAGATGCAATGGGATGAAGAAGCAACCTTTTATCTTTTATAAAAATATAAATAGAGAAGGTGAATGACTGTGATTTTGCACAATGATTTTCCTTCACAATAAATAACATCACACAGCAAGATAACTGTGTAGTTAGAGGTAATAGTAATTTTCCTCACAACTGCTTTGATAGAATAGCTAAAGCAATACAAAGAACATTTGATTGTGCACCTATCCACTATTTATTTTATCACTTAATAATCTTTAATTGTTATGTTGAAGTAAGTGTTACACATGGTTCATCTTTATGATACCAGTACTTGGAATGGTTTTAATAGGGAACTTTAATCTCAGATTTCCCCTCCACTTAGAAGTCAACAATCCAGTTTTATGAACCAAGTTTTGCCATCAGGAACAAAAGCGAATCACCAATTCCAATTCAAGCTCATGGAAATGACAACAATGATAAATTGTAAATATAAACATCTTTCCCATTAATTTCAGAGCAAATCTCAATTTGTGATACTCACAAGTTCAAACTGAGCAATTCCATTTAAGGTCAGACAAGATGAGGATAGTAGCTGACATCAGTACATAATTTATAGTGGTCTTGCCTACTCGAATACTGACCCAATTTTAGACCATCTTGTAAATAGCCTAACAGCAAATGTAATTGCTTTGCAGATGCAACATTATTGTCAGTACTTCTCAACAGACTTATTTACTTAATCTTCTCATACCAAAGATAACATATTTATCCAATTATGAAACAAGTATTCCGACTCCAGAGAACCAGGGAACTCAAATCTGCGATCTTGGGTACACAGAAGAACATAATGAGAAAATGCAACATTCTGATTTAATCTGCCATTCATTTCCTGTTTCAGGATCCAATCTAACCACTTATAATCTTTCATAAAACCAAAAGTAATATCCTTGGATTCTTTTCTGAAACATCAAGATATCCAGTTTCCTTCTGAATCAATAATAATGACAAAGGATGCATTGATATGCAAAAAACAAAACTCTGAAAAGGAAGCATTTAGCCTTTCAAGTAAGTTTATCTTGTGGTTCATTTGCCTTTAGCTATTTTATACTGGGTTTAAAGAGAAAGAAACGGTCAGTGGTGCAAGAGCTCAAATAATTTAACTTTTCCACACAGAGGGTGGTGCATGTATGGAATGAGTTGCCAGAGGAAGTGGTGGAGGCTGGTGCAATGACAACATTTTGAAGACATCTGATGGGTGTATGAATAGGAAGGGTTCAGAGGGGTATGAACCAAGTGCTGGCAAATGGGACTGGAATAGTTTCGGATATCTGGTCGGCATGGATGAGTTGGACCGAAGGGTCTGTATTCATGCTGTACAGCTCTATGACTCTATGACTATAACTTGAACTCAGTTACAATTACGCTGACAGGATGATAGGATGTCCTTTATTGCATAAATAATAGAAAAAAATGATTCATTGTGTTGCATTTTTAATATTAGTAAAGAGAATTAAGAACAAAATAACTAATGTTATCGCATATTTTCTAATTATTATATTATTTTATTCCATTTTCTTCCCTTGTTCACAATCAAATCATATAAGTGCAACAATTGAGTATTTACTTGCTAAACTTGAAAAGCAAAGGAAATTTTCCCAAAAATGCTTATAACTTTGTTGTAAATATGATTTCTCAACATTGGGCATAATGCCATGCTGAAGTGTTGACCTGCAACCAGGCAGGTTTCCACAGAAAGTGAAGTAAACAAAAAAATCTGATCATCATGGAAACATCTTTTCAATCAGCTAAAAGTGAATGCCTTGCAATAGAATAAAGGGAATGTGGAATGATATTATAAACGTTAAAAAAAAACCATGCAACTTACTTTTGCATCGTTACTGTTCTTATTATTCACTTAATAGATTATAGGTGTGCCAAAGGGAGAACACTATAGACCAGAAACAAAAGAGCTTCTTTAGAAATCTGTAGACAAGATATATACTGCACTGAGTACATAGACCCATGGAGCCTTCATCCTCATCAGCCACACTTGTTTCTGGCCAATATTAAATCATTTCCTTTGTGTCATCACTATAGTGACACAAACAATAGAATAAACCACATCCTAGATCATTCTGTACTCACAGAAAGACACTGAATATTGACATATATTTGCAAAAGATTAGAAGAAATTTACATAAATCCTACAACAGCGCAGACTTATTTTGAAAGCAGCAGGATTTTGAAGGTTGTTCTCACATTATTGCACAAAATGTTAGTGTACAAACCACAGGGTTAATCGTCATAATCTATCTTTATGACACACAAGTTCTATATTGCAGTCTGCAGTTAACTTCTTGCTTGGTTAAAAATTGCTGAATGTATGAATTAGGCAACAAACACAGTTTGATTTGCTGTATATAATACATCACCTTAATGATTAAGTTATGCAAATGTTGTAATTAGTGCTTATATTTCTCTAAACACTTGATTAAAATGCTGGGGCAGCACTTTTGCCTTGAGCTACTAATTTGACGAGATTATCTGTGTTCATTTTATTGACTGAATTTCATTATTACAGCAATGCAGCCCTTTTCCCTTCTTTTTCCATGATATTCATTAGCATAATTCTATACACTAATGGTTACTAAGATAAAATGGCAGTAAAAAATGTTGCTTGCACCACATGATACAGCAGTCGTTAGTGCTCAGCATGTTCAAGGATGTTTTACAGTTTACAGCTCTGTAATAGTCTGCTGTGCAGGGAAATATAAATCACAATCTCTTCATTGAAACTTTTTTCATGCTTCTTAAAGGACAACTCAACCTTGGTGGTAAGATAGCACAAGCCTGCTTTCTAACATGATATGCATGGGGTCAAGTGACAGCACTTCCCGGTGCTCTAGTTACCGACGACTAATAAGAATGGGTTTCATCAGTTCCTAACTAGGCCACTGGATGGTGTGTTGTGCTGTGGTGGGAAAGCCTATATCAGAAAATGGAAAAAAAATTGACAAATATCTACATTTGAGCGATTTTATTGCAGGAACATGTCCATACAGTAGAATGGAAATAAAATTTGTTCCATGGGAAGTGGTTCCTCAAATGGGATTATCACCAAAGATTTATGCAAGATGTACTGTTTTAAAGCATTTCACTGTTGTTAGAAAGTTCAAATTGTTCAATTTAATCTATTCTTTTTCGAAAACTATTTCACTTTAAAAGATACAATTTACCTGATGAAACAGTTCTCTTTCTAGAGGGTACATAAAAGATAGACATTAGACAATAGGTGCAGGAGTAGGCCATTCGGCCCTTCAAGCTACTGCCACCATTCATTATGACCATGGCTGATCATCTACAATCAGTATCCTGTTCCTGCTTTATCCCCATAAACCTTGATTCCACTATCTTTAAGAACTCTATCCATCTCTTTCTTGAAAGTATCCAGAGACTTGGCCTCCACTGCCTTTTGGGGCAGAGCATTCCATATATCCACTCCTCTCTGTGTAAAGAAGTTTCTCCTCAACTCTGTTCTAAATGGCCTACCCCTTATTTTTAAACTGTGTCCTCTGGTTCTGGACTCACCCATCAGCGGAAACAATCTTCCTGCCTGCAGTGTGTCCAATCCTTTCGTAATCGTAGGGTGTTCATCCATGGATATATTGAAAATGGAGCTGGCCTCCCAAAGAGGTTATTGAGAGAGATTTGATACAGGTTTTCAAAATGGTGAGGGGCCCAGGTAGAGTAGATAGCAAGAACCTATTTCCATTCACAAAAGGGCTGAGAACCAAAGGACTCAGATTTGAAGTGAATGGCAAAATAATCAAAGACAAAATGGTGAAAATCCTTTCATGCAGCAACTGGTTACAATCTAAAATATATTGTCTGAGAGTGCTATAATGGCAAATTCAATAGTGACTTTCAAATGGAATTGAATATTTATCTAAAGAGAAATAAAAACTGCAGGGCTACAGGGTAAGGGCAAGATAGATGAACCAGCTGAGTAGCCCCTGCACAGATTTGATGAGTTGAATGGCTTCATTTGGAGATGTAACTATACTATAATTACTCTGACCAGTCAATCTTCATTAATTTCCAAGACCAAGGATGTTTTTGTACATGCACTGAATTTGAAAGAAAATTATTGAATTCTATAAAGAAGCAAATCTTCAGTGTTCTTAACAATTGCAATGACTGGCGATCAAATTGTGAGTGGTGCTGAAATTAATGTGCATCCTTCTTCTGGGATTTTTGATATTAGCCCTAATCCATATTTTTTTAATCTTTATAGCTGGAGATAAAACTTTAAACAATATGCTCACATTATTTATAACATATTTCTGTTCATTGAAGCAAAGTTCCCCTTTTAATTCAAAAAGCTAATTTGCATCAGACAAATCCTCCAACTGTACTACCTTTCAAAATTATTTATTATATCTGTGAAACAACATGTTACAAGAGTAATTGGTTCTATTTTAGTGCTATCTGAAACATAGCTAATTTATTCTTATTTCTAATGTAATACAAAACAGTTTATTTTAATTATGAAAGCACTTCTTTCCTAATGGCATTTCCTAAGGTACCCTTGACCCCAACACCTCCGTGATTCTTTCTAACAATCACTGAGAAATGTAGAGCCTGAAGTTTGTGTAACATTTATTTACAATCAAATGTGGCCTGCTTTCCCAACAAGTCCCAATAGGCTTTATATCAGACCATGGTACACTTTAGAAGTTCCAGATTGATAAGTGACCAACTTGTATTTAAGTAGATTCTGAAACCAGACTGTTACAGTATTAAAAGACTAATAGTAATCAAGTAAACATTGTTGACTGCCATAAAAAGAAATGAATTTTACTTATATGTTTTTTGGGAAATAAATCAGCCATCCTTACCTGGTCTGGTTCACATGTGATTCCAAACATGTGGCAACGTGAAATGGCTCAGCAAGACATTCAGTTGTGGCAAATAGATAAAAAATATCAACAAAGTAATGAAACTGGACTAATCCCACTGACTTCAGCACCAGAAATGACAATTGCAAATTCGGCCCTGCTGACTTCCAATCCTGTTTACTACTAATATCTGGTGACAAGTGTCAAGATCAGAAGAGCTTGTCTCACAAAGGAGTCAAGTGCCAGCCTGACAAATTTCTTCTCACTGGATCTTATCTTACCATCAATGGCCCAGACGTCATCATCACCTGTCCTGTATATGTCCTGAACCATTGGAAGACAGACCCAACAGAGGTAGCAGCAAAATGGTACACAGTCAGGAGGAAGTTATTCTGACTGTCCTCAACACTGACACTGATCCCTGTCATACTGAAGCAGCCCATATCCAAATGCATCACGACTGGGACAATATCTAGGCTTGCGCTGCCAAGTGCAAGTAATATTCATGCCACACAGGTGCCAGGCAATTAACATCTCCAACAAGAGGATCCGGCCAATGCTCATGACAGTGAATGACATGCCGTAGTTGAGAGATTTGTATCATTGATAGTCACAAGTGAGGTGCCGGAAGACTGGAGGATGGCTAATGTGGCGCCACTATTTCTGAAAGGTGGTAAGGATAAGCCAGGGAACTAAAGACCACTGAGTCTGACATCAGTGGTGGCAAGTTGTTGGAGGGAATCCTGAGGGACAGGATTTTGATGTATTTGGAAAGGCAAGGACTGATTAGGGATGATCAGCATGGCTTTGTGCATGGGAACCCATGTCTCATGAATTTGATTGAGTTTCAGGAAGAAGTAACAAAGAGGATTGATGAGGTGGACATGATCTATATGGACTTCAGTAAGGTGTTCCACATGGTTCCCCATGGGAGACTGGTTAGCAAGGTTAGATCCCATGAATTACTGGGAGAACTAGTCAATTGGATAAAGAATTGGCTTCAAGGTAGAAGACAGAGGGTGGTGGTGGAGGGTTGCTTTTCAGACTGGAGGCCTGTGACCAGTAAAGTGCCACAAGGATCAGCGCTGATTCCACTACTTTTCATTATTCATATAAATGATTTGGATGTGAACGTAGGAGATACAGTTACTAAGTTTGCAGATAACATGAAAATTGGTGGAGTAATTGACAGCAATGAAGGTTACCTCAGATTACAATAGGATCTTGATCAGATGGGCTAATGGGTGAGGAGTGGCAGATGGAATTTAATTTAGATAAATGTGAGGTGTTGCATTTTGGGAAAGCAAATCTTTGCAGGACTTATACATTTAATGGTAAGGTCCTGGGGAGTATTGCTAAACAAAGAGACCTTGGAGTGGAGGTTCATAACTTCTTGAAAGTAGAGTCGCAGGTAAACAGGATAGTGAAGAAGGAGTTTGGTCTGCTTTATTTTATTGGTCAGAGTATTGAGTATAGGAGTTGGGAGGTCATGTTGCGGCTATACAGGACATTGGTTAGGCCACTGTTGGAATATTGTATGCAATATTGTATCAGAAGAATGTTTTGAACTTGAAAGTGTTCAGAAAAGATTTACAAGGATGTTGCCAGGGTTGGAGGATTTGAGCTATAGGGAGAGGCTGAACAGACTGGGGCTGTTTTCCCTGGAGCGTCAGAGGCTGAGGGGTGACCTTATAGAGGTTTACAAAATCCTGAGAGGCATGGATAGGATAAGTAGACAAAGTCTTTTCCCTGGGGTGGGGGAGTCCAGAACTAGAGGGCATAGGCTTAGGGTGAGAGGAGAAAGATATAAAAGATACTTAAGGGGCAACATTTTCACACAGAGGATGGTACGTGTACGGAAGAGCTGCCAAAGGAAGTGGTGGAGGCTGGTACAATTGCAACATTTCAAAGGCATCTGGATGAGTATATGAATAGGAAGGGTTTGGAGGGATATGGGCCGGGTGCTGGCAGGTGGGACTAGATTGGGTTGGGATATCTTGTTGGCATGAATGAGGTGGACTGAAGGGTCTGTTTTCATGCTGTACATCTCTTTGACTCTATGACTCTGTGACATCACTATCACTGAATATTGTACTATCAATATCCTGGGGTTTACCATTGATCAGAAACTGAACTAGACTAGCAATGTAAATTTCGTACCTGCAAGAGCAGGTCAGAAGCTAGGAATCCTCCGACAAAGCACAGATCCGCCATGTGATGGTATAGAAAATATCAAACATGGGCAAGGAAACCTGATAGTAATCATTTTCTGACCCCTCAGCTGATGAAACAGTTGTTGTGGTTCTGTTCGCTGAGCTGGAAGTTTTTGTTGCAAACGTTTCATCCCCTGGCTAGGCGACATCATCAGTGCTTGGGAGCCTCCTGCGAAGCGCTTCTTTGATGTTTCCTCCAGTGTTTATAGTGGTCTGTCCCTGCCGCTTCCGGTTGTCAGTTTCAGCTGTCCGCTGTAGTGGTTGGTATATTGGGTCCAGGTCGATGTGTTTGTTGATGGAGTTTGTGGATGAATGCCATGCCTCTAGGAATTCCCTGGCTGTTCTCTGTCTGGCTTGCCCTATGATAGTAGTGTTGTCCCAGTCGAATTCATGTTGCTTGTTGTCTGCGTGTGTGGCTAATAAGGATAGCTGGTCGTATCGTTTCGTGGCTAGTTGATGTTCATGTATCCGGATTGTTAGCTGTCTTCCTGATTGTCCTATATAGTGTTTTGTGCAGTATTGCTTCCTGTTGCCCACCACTTATCGGAAGTATTGAGAGATGACACAAGTGCAGAACATTGTCTAGATGGGGGGCTTTAATATCCTTCATCAAGAGTGGCTGAGCAATCCTCTACTGACTGAGCTGGTAGAATCTCAAGGATGTAGCTCGATCTATGGTAGAGGTGTAAGACAACCATTAAGAAGGCCATAGAGTTTGACAGCAAGGAAGTTAAGTTGGACATGTATAGGACACCAGGTAAATGAGAGCTGGAAAATTGCACACAGTTTTGGTTGAAATACTTTTAAATGAATGAGAATGTATTGAAGATGGTTCAGAAGAGGTTTATAAGTATGGTACCAGGGATGAGAAACTTCAGTTCTGAAGAGAGATTGGAGAATTGGGACTGTTTTTGTTTTAGGGGAGAACATTGAGGGGCAATATGGTAGAAGTTTTCAAAGTCCTAAGGACTCTGATAAAAATGGATGGTGAGAAACTGCTCCCACCAGTAAAGGGATCAAGAACTATAGGGCAGAGTGTTAAATTGGTTTTGAAAGAAGCAAATGTGATGTGTGAAATAATTTTTTTTATTGAATGGGTGGTTAGAGTCTGAAATGCACGACCTGGGAATGTGTAAAGGCAGGCTCAATTGCTCAACATTCTCTGAAAAAACATGTTCTGCCTATAAGATGCACTGCAGAAAAATAACTTGAGAAAGTACCTTCCAAATGCATGAACACTTCCATCGAGAAAGACAAGGGCAGCAGGTCTGCAAGTTCTTCTTCAAGCCCCTGTTTCTGGGTCAAAATCCTAGAATTGCACTGTTGGTCGATCTTTGGCTTGTGGACTGCAGCTGTTCAGGAAGGTAGCTCAACTCCACCTTCTCAAGGGCAAATAGGGATGGTCAATAAATGCTGACCCAACCAGTGATGCTCAACTCCCACAAGTGAATTAAAAAAACTTGGAACTTCTCTCATAATCTCTCTCAAGTGGGTGATGACAGACCACCTCCTCCATCAGGGAACCAACACACCTAGAAACTGGGGAACACAATCAAGGAAATGAAGATTAATACTCGGGACACTGAGAGTGACAGCAAGATCTTGGGGATGTCCATAAAACAATAAGATATCAGGAGCATAATTAGGCCATTCAGCTCATCAAGTATGGTCTGTCATTCGCTCGTGGCTGATATGCATCTCGACACCATTTCCCTGCCTTTTCGCAATAAATCTCAATCCCCTTACTACTCAAGAACTTATCTATCTTGAAGACATTCAATGACTTGTTGTCCACAGCGCTCTGTACCAATGAATTCTACGGATTAATCACATTCTGGCTGAAGGAATTCCTCTAAATCTCAGTTTGTAAAAGGCCATCCCTTCACTCTGAAACTTTACCTTCAGGTCCTATTTTATCTCACTGGCTGAAACATCTTCTCCATGCCCACTATATCCAGGTTTCTCAGTATTCTGTAACTTTCGATCAGATCTCCCCTCATCCTTCTAAACTTTCCATCAGTACAGACCCAGATTCCTCAATAGCTCCTCATATGAAAAGTCCTTCATTTCCTGGATTATTCTTGTAAACGAGAGCCCCTCCGAAGGCCAGCATATCCTTCCTCAGATACAAGGCCCAAAACTGGATCTTGATCAAATGGGCCAATGTGCTGAGAAGTGGCAGGTGGAGTTTAATTTAGATAATTGTGAGGTGCTGCATTTTGGGAAAGTGAATCTTAGCAGGAATTATACACTTAATGGGAAGGTCCTTGGGAGTGTTGCTGAATAAAGAGATCTTGGAGTGGAGATTCATAGCTCCTTTAAAGTGGAATTACAGGTAGATAGGATAGTGAAGAAGGCGTTTGGTATGCTTTCCTTTATTGGTCAGAGTATTGAGTACAGGAGTTGGAAGGTCATGTTGCGGCTGTACAGGACATTGGTTAGGCCACTGTTGGAATATTGCGTGCAATTCTGGTCTCCTTCCTATCAGAAAGATGTGAACCTTGAAAAGGTTCCAAACAAATTTACAAGGATGTTGCCTGGGTTGGAGGATTTGAGCTATGTAGAGAGGTTGAACAGGCTTGGACTGTTTTCCCTGGAGCGTCGGAGGCTGAGGGGTGACCTTATAGAGGTTTACAAAATCCTGAGAGGCATGGATAGAATAAATAGAGAAAGTCTTTTCCCTGGTGTTGGGGAGTCCAGAACTAGAGGGCATAGGTTTAGGATGAGAATGGAAAGATATAAAAGATACCTAAGGGGCAACCTTTTCATGTAGAGGGTGGTACATGTATGGAATGGGCTGCCAGAGGAAGAGATGGAGGCTGGTACATTTAAAAGGCATCTGGATGGATATATGAATAGGAAGGGTTTGGAGGGATATGGACCAGGTGCTGGCAGGTGGGACTAGATTGGGTTTGGATATCCGGTCAGCATGGACAAGTTGGACCGAAGGGTCTGTTTCTGTGCTGTACAGCTCTATGACTTTATGACTCTATGAAGTGCTCAATGTATCACAGCAGCTTCAGTACTAATGTTGATCCAGGGCAGGTTTTGTTTTCACAAACTAATTTTTACAGATGTGAGGACAACAGAACTACTTTTGAAAGGAGAAGTCAATGCTTTATTGCATAGATAAATCAAATACAAAAACAATTCAATTTCTGAGGGATGTGGCATACATAGCAAGCAGAGGACAATATGCAAATAATGAGATAACTCAAAGAGAAACACATCTCAAACCAGCTCGGTCATCTTTGACGTGGCTGGCTATAAAGTTTCCTCTGCCCTCTCAAATTCTCTTGATCAGTCCCTTGGTCTTTCTTTCTTTGACACTGCTCCTGGTGTATCTGGAGACCCTCACCTTCATCTTCCTCCTCAGAGGTTTCTCCACATTTTTGCATCCTTTCCTCAGCCAACTTTTTCCCTCTTCCTACCTGCCTCAAGTTGAATGACTAAGATTGCGGAAGGTTCTCAGCCAGGCAGGGAGGCGATATTTCTGAATAACCATCCTGGTATTGGCTGAGGTTGGTTGAAGAGACTGGTCTCTGTAAGTGGTGCAGGATATGTAGGATATTCTGATTACCCAGAATCTATCTTCAGCTCTAAGCAGGCCTCCTTTTTTCTGTTCATAAATCACTGTGGGCCTGATACGTATGCATTGTATTTTTCACAGAAGATACAGATGGTATCATTTTGAACAGCGAGATGTTCAAATCCCTCCTTTCACATTAACTCTTCACTGTTTTCTGCAGCCACATGCTCCTGCCTTGCTTTCTGTGTTAAAGAACTACCCATGAGACAAAAGCTGCTGCTTGAAACTCTTTGCTAAGGTGCTACATGTAAAGTTGAAGCGATGTGTTGCTGTACTCTAATTGGCCAGAGCAACAGGCAATGAATACATCCTACCTCAATCCCATGTAGCTACCTCCTGCAGTTGGAGAATTCACAGCAAAAGTGAAGACAAGAATCATCAAGAAGGTTTCGGTAAAGGTGGCAAAATCCATGTACTCTCTGGACCAGAGTTTGGAAACCAAATTGGCATATATGTGCATGGTTTCTCCAGCTAAGGTTCTGAACTGCTCGATCGGGTAGAAGTTAATTGGGAAGAGGAAGTAAATTCTGGCGAGTTGTGTAATTAATGAATTGCAAACAGTTTTAAAAAGACGTTTCTGTTCGGTGAGAAATTCATCTCAACAATCCGAGGAGGCAGCACTAAATTGTGAAAGTTCATCTCAGTGGTGAGAATCTGAGTTGTCGACTCCCATCCATATCATTCATCACCCTCGATATATTTGTCCCACATTAAGAAGTGGCAAACTGTGTCCTTCATTTATCTTGTAATGAAAATGCTGTCCTTTTTTTGCCTACTTTGCTGCATTCATCAGAATGCAAAACCTTCCAATTACTCTAAAATAATGTATTATTTATACATTTAAAATAATAGCTTTTGCATCATTTACATTCAAAGCTTGGAATGAACAAAATGCTACAGATCTCACTTACAAAATGCAGCCTCAATGTATGCAACAAGCACCTAGGGCTGGATCTTATTGTTTTGGCTAACAGTGCCTTGTGTCGGGTTTTTTTGGAGGGATTATCTCGACTAGGCCTAGTGAGATCTCTTGTCATATTTTACCAAACATGCCTTATTAACAACCTGTCCCATTCTTATGGCATCCCTCACATCTGAGGTTAGCCCCAGCTTAGCACACATTCTTCCCAATTCAACTCGCCAATCACCGGATATCTGCTGAAAGACTGACTTCCCTTGCACTTCTAATATTTATGAGATGCCAATGTGTACTGAGACAGGAGTTGGCAATCCATCATTGTCCCACACTGGTAGCATAATGGCACACACACACTTTACCTATCCTCGACCTTCCCTGTGTTGTTTTCCAATGCCCAGTGTTATTAGCTTTTTCTGGCAGCCAGAAGACAATACAAATGAAATGAATGCAGATTGCAGTTTGCAGTTAGTTGTGGACCTTGATAGTCCATGATGGTCTTCAGCAGGCAGCTTTCATCTACTGGAACTAAGTGTCAATCCCACCTGGCTTGTAGGAGCCCAATGCAGTTGAGCTCAGTCATCCAAAAGGAGAGCTTCCTCTTCCCCAATGTTCTCATCCTTTTCCTTGGAACATAAATAGTCTTGCACATGAAACACAGGAAGCTAGCACACAGGTAGAGCAGGTGGTCTAGCAGACATGGATACCACACATTTTCCCATTAATGTGACATTGACTTCAACTTCCCCAACATTGTCAGCTTATTAGTTGCATTGCGCATCTGAAGTGATGGCAGGAACGCAGCTCACTGTGGATACCATCAGCACTGGGTACCACCTGATCACCAGGTATCCCTCATTCACCCAAGCCTCTAAGCCCTTTTTCACATCACACAACCCCATCAGCTCATTTTAGCCAGTATCCCCCATGTTGAGACCCAAAATATTGAACTTCATCCTAAACCATCCTCCCAAGCTCCAAAATAAAATGTTAATGATACCAACCTGCTCCTCTATGCTCCTCTGTATTGGACACAAAGGCAGTCACTGGCCTATCCATTATCCTACCATACCATCTGATGGTGTTTCACATCTCACCCCACACACTTTGGGATTCTCCACTATGGTCTTTGCTCCAACCTCCTCAAATGACTTTGCTTCCCACTTGACTTCTTGCCTTGATTCCCCCAGCCCTCCTCGCAAGGCCTCCCCTACACCCCCTCCCCCACTACATCTACAGGCACCCCTTGCACCCTTCTTATAGATTGATAACAGACACCCAGATTTCAATGACATGTCTGACTAGACCCTGCATGCTGTCTAATATTTTGTAATTCCCTAACAGCTACTGCTGGCCCTACAGGACTGATTGCAACCCACTCCTCAACTGCATCCAGACAGATTCTCTAACATGAGATCCCAAGTTGACGAATGATCATGGCCAAGCCCCTGGACTGTGTATGGTCTGTGCCTGACAGCACCCTGCCCAAACTTGACCAGACTGATGACTAGCTCCCACCCAGTTTCCAACATAGCTAATTGGTCAAATGCACATGCAATATATGTGCCATTTACACGTTGTACGTGTTAAAGTAATGTCTCAGTGTGACATACATAATTGGGCTGGGTGTCAGTCCATGCACACAAAGTGTTCCTTTCAATGTCAGCTGCCAGTGCACCAGCCAATTCACACTCTGTAATTGGATCAGACCAATATGATGATAATCACGAGAGACTGACGAATGCCACATACTAATGTTGGTGAATGAATGATCCATGCCTTGAGATTTGTTTGCTGTTAATCAACATGGAGGACCCTGGCAGCAGTGGTGAGCTGAAGTTGCCAGGTACCCACTCTGATTTTCAGGTCCTGATTTCTCAACATCTAGTTTATTTGGTGCAATTTGTAAGACAGAAAGATGAATGTTAATGAAATAAGCTGCACTGTTAATAAGGCATTTAAAAATTATAATCCCTTTAAATTAAAATCTCTCCTCTGTCGAGCAAGCAACCCAACGGGGACTTGGAAAAAGCATAAAAGATGGAGCAAGATGCTTTTATTGAGATATTCCTTGCTGGAGTTCTCATCCAATTCTGTCACAAATCTCACCATATGTTGCATTGCTTAGACCCCCATAGCTTTCTGTTTATCCTGAAATAATGGGATCTCCTGGTGAATTCAAAATTGTGGAATCAACATGGAGATGTGGTGAATGGGCTCCTCATTGATTTTTGAAACAGTGTTAGTGATATTGCAAAATTTCTCTCATGAACACATTTGTCTCAATGGCAATTAGGATTAAATATCTCTTTAAGATGTCAAAAATTAAATATGCTTTTGAAAGAAAAAAAATTCTGATTAAGTATTAACAGAAGTCTAAGCAACGTACTTTGGGAGCAATAAATTTTTATTTTATGATAAGAATGACTAATAAGCTAATGGAAGTCCCTGGAAGAAAGTGACACTGCAATGAATTTTTATGTAAGAATTCTATCTGTGCATTCTTTCAGGTGTGTAATAGCCACAAATTGAAGCTGCAAATGTTTAAATAGTCTGATAAACGGTTCACCAAACTTTCTAAAGGTTTGAGAAGTGTTGTATTTACCATATAAGGATCATAAATCACATTGATCTGAGACTTTACAGCTATGTACAAAATCATATGCATTTAACTGGTACTAGAATGAGTGCGTTTGGAAAAATGAAGGAATCTTATGAGATTTAATCAGTCACCAACCTTGAAGAACCTTAATACACTTTTTTCTTCTCCTCATCTACTTTCATTGTCTCCACTTTCAATGCCATTTCTGATGTCATTACAAAATGCATCTTCCCCTCCCCTCCCATTTCACTGTTGTAAGTAGATTGTTTCCTTCATGAAACCCTAGTAGAACTTTCCATCATCATTTGAATTTCGCCTTTTACCATGGCATTTCTCATGCAAGCATGGAACAATAACACTTAGCTTTCCACTCCCTTACATCCCAAAATTCAAGAAACCAAATATTCCTATCAAGTGAAATAGAGACTTATGCCTCTTATACCTTCGCATTCTTTATTGACTCCTCATAATGTACACCCTGAAATTCCATTGACTTGTCATTTTAATTCACTGTTCCACTGTATCTCTGTACTCTCTCAGTCCTACTGCTTCTCTCAGTGAAGCATGTGTGGTAAATGTTTATAATTATATCTTCGATTTTCTCTCAGATATAATTTGCTAATTGTTCTTGTAAGTTGTTTCTGTGGTCTTTAATTGAAATTTGTTTCAGTTCTGCCCAGTATTTAACTATGGAAAAACACAACCTAGTCGTGCAACAATTGTTATTCCTGCTCACCATCCTGATTTGGAAAAAATATTACTGTTCCTTTATGATTGCTTGACAAAAAAAAAAAATCCATCCTTCTTGGCTTTGTGTTGTACCTTCACTAAATGGAATTCAATGGTTTATGAAGGCAGGTTACCTCCACCTTCTCAGGAGCAATTAGGGATGGGCAATAAATGCTGGCGCAGCCAGCTACCAAATGCTCTCATTCTAGTACCAGTTAAATGCATATGATTTTGTACATAGCTGTAAAGTCTCAGATCAATGTGATTTCTGATCCTTATATATAAATACAACACTCCACAATTTTGTTTTAAAATCCTTGGATTTTGTGTTTGCATCAAAATTATGGGTTTGCCACTTTTTTAGATTATTGTGTGCTGCTTTCTTCAATGAATGTGCAGCAGAAGTCCACTCTATATTGTCAATTTAGTTCTGGAGCCAGGTATAAGGGATGCATGGCATCCAACAAAAGTGATGGAATTAATCAGGCAGAGCAGGCAAACACTGAATAAACTGTATGCGCAGTTAAAGCAAAAACTAATAAGCAGATATTAATATTTCTATTTTAGGATTTTACAGTGAATGAAATAAATATTAAGACATCAAGGAATTACAGCAGAAGTTGAAGCATCATGCACAGTTTTAATTAAAATATATGAACATTTCTTTAAAAATCAAGATGTTATTTTCAGGGATATGATGCATTTGACAATCTCCAAGCAAATTAACTTTTGAGAACCAGAGAGATTGCTTGGTACTCACTGTGATTTTAATTTGCTGCTCATAACACCCTCAATCAATAAGATATCTTTTTTTTTCACATGTTGTTTTCATTGTGCATAGTGTGGAAGGTTTATGGTAATTCAATGGTTTCTAGACAATTTCCACTTGCAAAGCCCTGAAAATGCACCCCGTTGAAATATGCCCTGATGATAATTTCTGGATTTCTAGTGTTAAGCTGTACGTATGCGGACACAAAACATTGTCAGTTTCAGAGTGATGTCTGTGACAATCAAGAATTTATCAATCGTTACCTCAAAATCACTGTGCTTAAAATTGGAATCTTTGTCAAGGCTGTTTGCAAAAAGCACTTGGTAAAGAGCCGGGGTGTCCAACACATTAAGCTATTTGATTAAACAACAGGTCAATATCATTGCTGAGACATCAGTCCACTTTTAGATATTAGTGTGATGCTTCATGTTTTATATCTCCATACATAAGCTGGAGCTTAATCACTCCACAACTTCTCACTCCCTCATAGCACCCTCTACACTTCCCATGTGCACTCAGCCAGTATTCACGATAAAGAGAACTTATGTTCCCTATGATAACATAAAAAAAGTCTTTAACAAGGTCATAAATCTGCCAAAATAAATGAACAAACTTGATTGTTCATTTAGAAGACATATTCCTGTTGTTAGAGTCATAGTCATACATCATGGAGACAGACCTTTTGGTCTAACTAGTCCACATTTCCAAACTAAACTAGCCCCACCTGACTGCATTTGGCCACTATCTCTCCAAATTTCCTATCATGTCTTTTAAACATTGTAACTCTACCAACATCTACGACTTCATCTGGCAGTTCATTCAACACACTAACCATGTTCTGCGTAAAAAGGTTGCCTCTCATTTCCTTCGTAAACCTTTTTCTCACCTTAAAAATATACCCTGAGTCAATTTGATTTGATTTATTGCAGTCACATGCACTTAAGTACAGTTGACAACTTTGTTTTGCAAGCAGTACAGGCAGATTGTGGCAAACAAGGACATGTAGATCATAGGGTGCTTAGACAGAGTGAGGCATACAAGTTTATGGCTGCACAGTAGGTGCTCAAAGCAAGATCAATGTTAACATGATTTGAAGTTAAAGAGGACCATTCAGCAGTCTAATAACAGTAGGGAAGAAGCTGTTCTTGAATCTGTTGGTGTGTGTTCAATCTTCTATATCTTCTGCCTAATGGAAGAGGTTCGACTGGGGAGCATTACCAGGTTGGGAGGAGTTTTTAATAATGATGGCAGTGAGACATGTAAATGGAGTCCACAGATGGGAGGCTGGCTTCTGTGATAGTCTGGCCTGTGCACACAATTTCTGTAGTTTCTTATGGTCAAAGCACCAGGCCATTATGCACCCGGATAGAGTGTTTTCTATGGTGTATCTGTAACAGTTAGTGAGGGTCCTTATGGACATGCCGAATATTCGAAGCCGCCTGAGGAGGAAGAGGCATTATTGTGCCTTCTCGACTGTTGCATCTACATGGAAGGTCCAGACAGATTGTCGGTTATCGTCACTTCTAGGAACTTGACATTCTCGACCCCCTCCACCTCAGCTCTGTTGATATAGATAGGGGCTTATCCTCCTCCTCCTTTCTTGCTGAAGTCAATGATCAGTTCTTTTGTTTCACCGACATTGAGAGGCAGGTTGTTATCATTGCGCCACGACATGAAGTAATCTATCACCTTCCTGGATTCTGATTCATCATTTGTGATATTTGCGCTACCACAACACTGTCAGCAGCAAACTTGTAGGTGGCATTCGTATGGAATTTGGCAATAGTCATGGGTGCTCAGGTAATACAGTAGGGGCATCAGAATGCATCCTTGTGTGGTCCCAGGTTTGAGGACTTTCATGGAGGAGGTGTTGTTGTTTATCTTTATCTATAGTATTGAACTTGCCTACCTAAGGGAAAAGACCTTTGCTATTCACCTTATCAATGTCCCTCATAATTTTATAATCTTCTATAAGGATACACCTCAACTTCATCCGCTCCAGTAAAAAAGGTCCCAGCTTATCCAGCCTTTTTTTTTTTAAAAACTTAACCCCTTCATTCCTGGCAACATCCTGGTAAATCCTTTCTGAACCCTGTCCAGTTTAATAATAACCTTTCTATAACAGGGCAACCAGAACCGCGCACAGTATGCCAGAAGAGGCCTCACTAATGTTCTGTAGCCAATAAATCTAACAAAAATCTATCAAACCCCAGGTAACATTTTCCACGACAACAGTGCAAAATCCAAAAGCATGAGTGGATTTGGAAATCAGCCAAACATATACAATGAGGTTTATAAACAAGTGTATATTCAGCAACTGAACTGAATCTCTCAGTTGTAGATAGTAAGGACTGTAGATGTTGGAAGTCAGTGTCGATAAAATGTGGAGCTGGAAAAGCACAGCAGGTCAGTCAGCATTGAAGGAACAGGAGCGTCAATTTTTCTGGTCAGGAGCATTCATCAGGACCTGATGAAATATCCTGACCCAAAACATCAACTTTTCTGCTCCTCCGATGCTGTCTGACCTGATGTGCTTTTCCAGCTCCACATTTTATCGACACTGAATCTCTGTTGGTTTGGCAACTGGTTTTTATTTGCTAAGGTGCATAGCTTGAGTCCAGAAACTCTCCTTGGTACAGCCTTGGAATGAAACAAACAAATTTTCACTCAGAGAGGAGTAAAGTGAATCCATGAGGGAGGTAGGGCTTTAAATTCTGGAAAACGTATGTAGATGGTCAATGCGATCAAGAAATTATGGTGTTAGCTGGTTAAGACACTTCCATCAATGTTATACTAGTTTTTAAAGAATTTATTAGCCTCCTTTACCTCTTACTTCCTATAATGCTTACAACCCATACACACCCCTATTGTCATTTTATATATATATATCATCTATGCAAACTCAATGCCAGCTCATGGTTGACTTATTTGCATAACCATTGGCCCAGTACCACCATGGACAGAATTGAGGAACCATGTAGCGATGAATAAAAATAACATAATATAGGTCTTCCTCTTACACACTGTTACAAACCCATTCAAAGTATTTACAGCTTCATAAGCGGTTAATCTCTTATAAAAACAGTCAAACTTCTACTCAGACACGACATCAATGACAGTTAATCTTTTAATAGACTATTTAAACTGTCACTCAAACTGTGAACACTAAACTCCTGCTGAGATAATTGTTGGCTTTGAATTTCAGCTGAGCACTCATTATAACATAATGATAGCCCTTGGGGAAATGTCAAGAAAAGTGGTCCATTGAAACTGCACAATCAGACACTTGTTTTTTTTAAATACAAGCTATGCCTGAAAGGAATCCATCAGAGATTCACTTGTCCCCTAAAAAAAAAACACTTTTATTGAAAATGCAGCCTGTTGTTGCTTTAAATTTAATAATAAAAACATCATGAGGTATTATGACAATTCAGCGCATTTTATCCATCCTTCAAAAGAATTTACATTTTCTCAATCAATTCATGTAAGAAAGGCACTGTTACAATCATCATGGGAGACTTCAGTTTTCAGGTGAGTGAGAAAATCAGATTGAAAGCAGATCTCACGTAAAGGATTTTGTAAAATGTCTGTGAGATGGCTTTTTGGTGTTGCCTGCGGCAGAGCTCACTAGGGGATAAGCAATTCAGGATTTGGTGATACGTAATGAGATAGACTTGATGAGGGAGCTGAAGATGAAGGAACCACAAGGGGACAGTAACCATAACATGACAGAATTCACCCGCAGTTTGAGAGTTTTGGGAGCTCTCTTGCTCAAAAGGTGGTAGAAGCAGAATCCTTTTGAATATTTTTGAGGATGAAGGAGGCAGATGCTTGTTGAGGGAAGGGTTGAGTGGTTATCAGGGCTAGGTGGATATGTGGATTTGAGGTTTCAAGTAGGACAGCCATAATCCTATTGAATGATGGAGCATGCCCAAGGCCTATTCCTGCTCCGAAATCATATGTTTATATATTTACATCTTTGAATTAGAATCAGTCAAGAGAAGGCTATTGGGCCACTCTAGGTTGCTCTGCTATTTCATAAACTCCTGTATAATCTGATGTGGACTCAAATCCACATGCTGCCAATACCTGATAAAGTTTGACGTCCTTGTTAGTCAATAACCTCTTTATCTCTGTTTTAACAATATTTAATTACTGCATCTGCACCATTCCCTGGAGGAAGAATGTTTTAAAGTCCTTTGATCTCAGAGAAAAATAATCCCCTAATCTTCATCTTAAATAGAAGGCCATCTTATTTTAACTGAGTTCTGATAAAGAGTCACCAAACCCGAACATTAACTCTACTTTCTCCCCACAGGTCCTGCCATGCTTGCTGAGTTTTTTCTGGCCATTTCTATTTTTATTTTTAGATTCTCCATAATTTTCCCCACAAGTGGAAGCATCTTTTCTGTCAAGTTCCCTCATGATTTTACATGTTTCTATCAGATCTGAATTCAACCTTGTAAAGTGAAGTGAATATAGGTTCATCCTGTCTAAACCTTCCGAATAGGAAAGCCTCTCTCTCTCACCTCCTGACAATCCCAGGTATCACTCAAGCATGCTTTCTCTGAGCTGTTTCTGAAAGTTTTTACATCCTTTCTTAAAATAAGGAGACAAAAACTATACACAATATTCCAGATGTGGCTTTACCAATGTTCTAAACAACAGTAGGAGAAAGTGAGCATTGCAGACCAAACAGGTAGCCATGTGCACCTGGATAGGCCTCAGCTATGCCTGTCTCTTCATTGGGTGAGTGGAACAGTCCACCTTCACAGTTCCGCCGTTACACTGGTACCATTCCCCACCTTTGTCTCCACTACATCAATTACTGTATTGGTGCCACGTCATGCTCCCACAAGGAGGTTGAACAGTTCATCAACTTCACCAACACTTTCTACCCCAACCTCAAGTTCACCTGGGCCATCTCAGATACCTCCCTCCCCTTCCTGGACCTCCCCTTCTCCATTTCAGGTGACCGACTCAACACAGACATCCATTACAAACCCACCAACTCTCAGAGCTCCCTGGACTATGTCTCCTCCCTCCCTTAATGCTATCGCTTATTCCCAATTCCTTTGTCTCTGCCGCATCTGTTCCCAGGATGACCAATTCCACATAGAATATCCCAGATGGCCTCCTTCTTCAAAGACCACAATTTTCCGTCCCACGAGGTCGACAATGTCCTCTTGCGCATCTCTTCCACTTCCTGCACATCTGCTCTTGAGCCCTACTCCTCCAATCACAACAAGGACAGAACACCCCCAGTCCTCACATTCCACTCCACTAACCTCCGGATACATCATATCATCCTCTGCCATTTCCGACACCTACAAACAGACCCCACCGCGAGAGCTATATTTCCCTCCTTACCCCTATCACCATTCCTTCTGCGACTCCCTCGTTATGTCCATACACCGCCCCCCACCAACCCACCCTCCAGTCCCAGCACCTTCCCCTGCCACCGCACGAAGTTCAAAACCTGCACGCACACCTTCCTCCTCACCTTTGTCAAAGGCCACAAAAGATCCTTCCACATCCAACAGAAATTTACCTGTACTTCCACACACGTCATCTACTGCATTTGTTGCGCCCGATGTGGTCTCCTGTACATTGGGGTCTCCTGTAAATTTTCAGATCATTTTAGAGTACATCAACGATACACCCAAACCAGGCAACTCCACTGCCCCGGGCTGAACACTTCAAATCCCCCTCCCACTCCGCCAAAGACTTGCAGGTCCTGGGCCTCCTCCATTGTCAACCCTAACCACCTGACACCTGGAGGAAGAACGCCTCATCTTCCATCTTGGGATCCTTCAATCACAACTATACCATGAGCCAGTTTGTAGTCCTTTGGATGAAATCAATCAGGACCCAGGCACTTGTCACAGCTCCAACTATTTACCATGTTATTTACTTCTCTGCTGATAGTGAGTTTTCTGAGTTCCTTACTCCGTTTTATTTCCAGATTTATTTCCTATTTACTACTACTTTTGGGATGTTATTTTATCTCTACAGTGAAGATTGATACAGAATATCCATTCAATTCATCTGCCATTTCTTTATTTTCCATTATCAATTCCACTGTCTCATTTTCTATGGGACCCACACACCTTTTGCAAAATTTCAAATATTCACAGAAACTTTATATCTGTTTCTATAGTTCTGGCTGCTTCCTGTCATCCACAAGGATCCTCAAGTTTCCTTCCACAAAGTGGGCATCAAGCTTTCCTTTCCTTTGTTCCAGGTGTTGAATGTTAAGCACCAGAGGGTGTTGGCCCAGTTCTAGTTCACAACATCTGAAGTGCTGTGCAGCTAGACTTTAAACACGACAACAGCATAAATACTCGACCTGGCAGCACCAGCAAGAATTTCCACCTCTTCTGTCTTATAGTTTCCCAAGAAAATCACCCAACGGTCCAGTAGCAGAAGTAATGAGGATAAAAATGGAAAGTTTTAAGAGAAAAATCATTCCGAGCATCATGGACTGGGCATCGTCAGTCTCACTTGATAAAACACTTTCACTTGTGCTGTGAATAACAAGTACCCAATGGAGCTGAAATTAGCTGCTACCATACTTGAAATTGGAGGGTAAGAGTTATATTCTGTGAGGGAGGTGTCTTCATTTTCGTGAGACCGATACATTACAGGCGAAAGATAGCTGTGAACACCACAAGCAATGGAACCCATGGCCCAAAGCATACTGCGGCATCAGGAATCAATCCAAGTCATGGCTGTGATGCATAAAGAACGTAATGTGCACTGGAATGGCTCTCCCCTCTGGCAACATTATAAGCACCTTCCGAGTTCCCATATCACGTACATGGTACAACAGGTGCTCACTTCACACCTTGAACAGTAAAACATCATGTAGCATTACGAATAGCTCAGCTCTGCACTTCCTTGTTGTTGCAACCAGACAGAGATGTGATCACGCAACGGAGTCAATGTGAGGTAATGCTCAGTTGACATAAGTACCAGACAATCTAGATCACTGATAGGAAGCTGGCTGGACGGATGGTAAATTTTCTTTTTTCTTATTTTTAGTTCTGAGTGATCTTTTACTAAAACATAAACACACAACGTTGCAGTCCTGGTTTTAACAATAAACAAAACAAAAATTTCTTAACAACAGAATGAAGTTAAACAAGAAACAAAATCACTATCCTCTTACAACAAAGATTCAAAGGTTTTTCAAACACAATCGAAAGAAACCAGATTGAAAGAAACAACGACTTTGTATTTGAATCAGTACACTGGGTACAGCTTACAAACCTTGTTGCAATTCTAAGGACATCTAGTTCTGTGCTTCAAGCAAGACTGAGTGCAGCTTCTTTCCAAGACAAGGAGAAAGACAGAGAGAGAGAGAGTCATTTTTTGATATTTTGAAACTCTTAAATAATCAAAATTTCAACAAATCCACTAGAACTATAAATAACTTCTTATTTAATTAATATTTTCCTGAATTAGCTTCCTCCAAGTACTATATTGTTCCACAATGCAGCTCCAATTCTTTTCCTCCATTTAAAACTTAGTTGCACTTTATTTCCAATGATTGTGTCCCAGCAATCTGGGATGGAAATAATAACTTCTGATTCCAGTTAATGTTATTACTTTAAACTCCTTTTCCTAGGAGTGTTACCTACATGTTACTCCATTACAAGAATTTTCAACAATTGATGCATGCTTCTCTCTCAATCAACTACTGAGCTGTTTTAAAAAATTCTCAAAGTCAAGGACCAGGCTCGCAGGAAAGTAGTCTGACACAGAACAAACAGCCAAGAGGCGAGTCTGCTAGAATATAAGTGTTTTATTCCCCGCAGCGTCGCCACAACCAGGTCTCGTACTTACAACGGGTCTGGTTTATACTCACTCTACGTGTTACCGGAACTGGGAGCCGTCAGTTCTCGTAGAGCGGTTGCCAACAACCCACGCTCGGCGGTTAAACGCAACCCCGGAGCAGACTCTACCGAACTGGAGACTTTTCCAGCTGATATACTCTTTTCGAGATCTAAACATTCATGTGAACAGCAGAGCAAGGCTGAAAAACACATTCCATTCTGGTCACATACAGATAAGAAGATTCACACGGGAAGGTGTATAATAAGATTCACACGGGACTAAGCGACACCTTCCATTTTCGGTTAGATTCACACATGTATTGGGACACAATTTTAACCCTTTCACCACATTCCACTGCTTGGCCCAATACATGTGTTACATTATGATTCACACATGTATTGGGACATAATTTTACACCACATTCCACTGCTTGGCCCAATACATGTGTTACATTATGAGCACACATGTATTGGGACACACCACATTCCACTGCTTGGCCCAATACATGTGTTACATTATGCCCATATGTATTCTTTCTAACAAGCGCCTACGTACACGCCAAATATACAAGCAAGTCAGGACATTACAGCATGTTAAAATCACCAGGACCGCTACCAGGATCGACAAGGGTGGGAACAGGAATGTCCCCGCAGTGGAGGACATACCACTCAATATGTCCCACCAATGATGAGCTGACTCCACGTCCACTACACGGGCAGCATGTACTACCTCCTGTCCATGTATAAAGGTAGACACCGTAACCTTGGTGACATTGGTTTGATGCTTTCGTAATATCTGCTTAAGCTCCTCGGATCGGTCCAATGCTCGCTTAAACCGATCCAGGGAAATGTTCCAAGGCTGATTCTGCCAGTGCCACTGATAGACATTTGAGAGGCATCCCGAGAACGGTGCTGAGGGAAGCATAGGATGTGGATTATTGGTAGCCACACAGAGCGTGTGTGGCCCAATCTGCCACATCATGTCCCTTGGAGTCTCAACAGTCCATTCGCACAGGGCCGTTCCCTTAGTCAAGCAAGGGTCCCGATACCTGTCCATCAGTAGGCAAGTTTTCCCCTGATCAGTCTGTTCACAAGCGGACAGATCATAGGTAATATTGGTATCTGGGCTAAACCACTGTCCCCTTGTCTTCAGAAAATAATATCCAGAAGATGTAATCACTGGTAATACATAATATCGACAGACCGTAACAGTGTGGGTTACATTCATGGTAACAAAGTATCCGTTACACATAGTTGCGTTACACCATGTTCGCTCTGGATGGGTTATCATCCACAATTTCTCAGATACATTCCATAGTCCCCTCCACGCTTGTACATTGGGGGATGTTACCTCACGCAAAAAGCGTTCTTTCTGTATTTGAGCATGCAACATTTGAATATGACAGGCAGTCCAATTTAACTGAGCCGTAATGTTCTCAAACAGTTCCTGAGTGGCACCCCAGACATCCAGTTCCCATTGCAGAGATCGTATCATTATTTCAGCTGTCTCTCCTTGAGTCATCATTACGGATGGCATCCACCTTCCAATAGTATGTAGTCCTTGTGAGGTGGCCTGTCCCGTGTTAGATAATTTAGTACGGGTCACCTCAGAGTCAATGGCATTCGAGATACCCATAACAGTTCCTGCGCCTCCCAGCAGGGTGTCGTACCACGCTCGTCGCCGCCTCTTGGTATGACACTCGGGTATGAGGGGCAACTGTACCCGCCAATGAACATCAGTGTGCAGTACCGCCCGGGCCATCTGTTGACAAGTTGACATAATAGGGGCCAACTGTGTTCGATGCGACCGCACGCCCCCCGTGGCTGGCCCGCCCCGCGTGGGGTTTAATAACGCCTCAGACGGGGCGTTCGTCGAGGGCAGTACCATTATTAACCACATGAATCGATGACGATTCCGAATATCGGTGGCATTGCGCAGCCACAGATCTTCCCCCCGAGCTGTGACGCTCCAATGAGTCCCCGTTGTCCCGCATGTCTGGGTGCGTCGGTCCCACAAACACGTCTTGACTTGGGCATTTACCACCAGGGTGCAATTAGGCGGTATGAACGATATGTCATATTTTTCCCCATCCCGGCGCATGTAGCACTGTGCACACGTGTACAATTGACAGTCGCTGGTGAGAGTCAGAACAACGCACTGCTGACCGGGTTCACATGTAAAATTGTCCTGCGTCAGTCGCTGGCTACTGGCCTCCCACTGCACCTCATGGCGGGCGACCGGTACCAGCGTCCAGGCCGTGATACCGATGCCCTGGAGTGGCCATCCGATCGCGAACATCGCCAATAGGAGTCGCAATCCCCATGACCACCCCATGTTCAAGGTGGAGGGCCAGCCTGTGGGTGCATAGCAATTACAACATTATTTAGGTCTCACGTAAGTAGCACTGGTTCGCCGGGACGTTTGCCCAGGTCGGGTCCCCGGGGTACATAATGGTGACCAGACTGTCCTTCCCCTGTGCTATGATTTCGGCCGGCCTGGGGGGGCCGGTCGTCTGGCGCACCCATACCTTGGCCCCCTTAGTGTCAGTAGACCCAAATCCCCCCGTCCCACGCTCAGTAACCGTAACGGGAGCTCCCGTCTCTTCCACCGTTGTAAGGTTACATGGCTTAATGACCAATTGCGCTATTCTGTTCCCCTTCTGTATCACGTAAGGTTCAGCAGTGATGTTGACCAGGACCACCCCCAACTCCCCTTGGTAGTCCGCGTCAATTACACCTGCCATCACATCAATCCCCTTTAGTGACAGTCCCGACCGCGGGAGGATATGCCCATAGGTTCCAGGGGGACAAATCAATCCTAATCCGGTCTTAATCACCGTAGGTTTCTGTTGGATCAAAGTCTGGGCAGTTAGTGCTCGTAGGTCCAGTCCAGCCGAAGCCGGCGTGGCCCTTACGGGAATATCAGCTTCCTCAGCGAATTTCCACATTTTAATAGGCTGAGTCTTTGGGGTATCACATACTCGTATCATCCTATTCAAGGGTGTTACCCCATTTCCTAATGGGCGGGTATTAATTTGTTTCACCACCCAAATTAGTTGCTTCTTCCAACCTGTTAAGTCATTGCAACCTCCTGCTTTTCGTAGTGAGGACTTCAGAAGCCCATTCATTCGTTCTATAAGTCCCGCAGCTTGTGGGTGATAGGGTACATGATAAACCCATTCCACGTGGTTATCGTGACACCACTGCTTTACCGCCCTTCCTGTGAAATGGGAGCCATTGTCACTCTGGACCTGTATGGGCAATCCATAAAATTGTTCAATCAAATCTAAACATCGCAAGGTAGCCTGTTGATTGTTGTGACGACAGGGATGGGCTACCAAAACCCCAGACATAGTGTCCACAGCTGTACATATGTGGTTACATTCTTGTGAGGAGGGTAAGGGACCCACAAAGTCCATTTGCCAGCTCTGTCCCGGACCATCCCCCCGATGGATATGTCCCATCATGTGTTGGGGCACTCCCTGCCGCTGATGTTGACACTGCTCACACTGGTTTACTGCAGTCTTAACATCATCTACCATAAGATCTATTCCTCGGTCTCGAGCCCATTGCAAGGTTCCTTGCACTCCCCAGTGCCCAGCCTTAAGGTGTGCCCATCTAGCTAGGTCCACTGAGGTGCCCCTTTGCACAATCATGGTTCGGACGATACCATCCACATATCGGTTATGTAGAGCTTCCACATCATTTCGAGATGTATGGGCATCTACGTGGGTGATGTATATGACCAGGTATTGAGCTTTCTCCCATATATCTTCCCATAACTGTTTACCCCATACTTCCCTATTCTGGATCATCCACTGATTGGCCTGCCAAGTTGGCATCCATTGTGTCATGCCGTTAACCACTGACCACGAGTCAGAGAACAAACAAACTCCCATGACCCCTGCTTGCATGACTACCATATGCACTGCTTTTAATTCTGCCCACTGACTACTTTTTCCCTCCCCTAATTCTTCTAGGGTAGTGCCTTGTTTTGGGTTAAAGGCGGCAGCTTTCCATCTACGCTGTCCCGCTTTCCATTGGGCTGACCCATCTACGAACCAAGCCGTGGCTTGTTCATCCGGGGTCAGTTCATCATACCGTTTTCCCATCTTAACGGGTGATTCCTTGTATTCAATCACCTCAAACCGTTTTTCCCCTTCCTCAGGGGCCTCCGCCACTTGCTCATGTAGGACTGACACTCCTTTCTGTCCAGTCCGCACTCTCTCCGACACATACCATTTCCATTTAATGATGCTGCTCTCTTGGGCAGTTCCTATTCGGTGGGTAGTGGGGTCACTAAGTACCCACGGAAGAATAGGGATAGCTGTTCTCATGATCACTTCATGTCCAATGGTCAGGGCTTCGGTTTCCACCAAGCCCCAGTAGCATGCTAATAACTGTTTCTCAAAGGGGGTATACCGTTCCCCTGCCGGGGGTAATTTTCGGGACCAAAATCCCAATGGCCTACGGGTTCTTCCCTGTTTTTGCCATAAGCTCCAATTGGCATAATCCCCCTGTGCTGAGACTTGCAGTTCTACAGGTCCTGACTGTATCTTTCCCAAGGATACAGCTTGCTGTATCGCTTGCTTGGCCATTTCAAATGCAGTTTGATGGACCTCCGTCCATTCGAACGCTGCCTTTTTCCTCGTAACTCGATACAAAGGTTTTAAAATTTGTCCTAAATGGGGAATATGCTGTCTCCAGAATCCGAATAACCCAATAAATTGCTGCACGTCCTTCTGGGTGTGAGGGACGGCAAAGACCTGAATCTTATTTTTAGCTTTCGCAGTGATTTCCCTTTCCCCCTTGTTCCACACGATTCCTAAGAATTATACCGTTTGTGAGGGACCCTGGATTTTGGCTGGGTTGATCTCCCACCCATATCCTCGCATATGTTGAACCAGTTGGTCCAGCAATTCCTGAACCTGCTTCTGACTTGTCCCCTGTATCATCATATCGTCAATATAGTGCGAGATCATCACTTCGTCAGGCACTTTAAAGGCAGCCAAGTGTTCTGCAACTATCCGGTGGCAGATAGTAGGGCTATGCAGATATCCTTGGGGCAATCGCGTGAACGTGAATTGTCTACCCTCCCAAGTGAATGCGAACTGTTCCTGCCTATCTTCGGGAATAGGAATTGTGAAGAAGGCATTAGCCAAATCAATTACTCCGTACCACACCCCTGGATGATGTTGGATTCGTCCTATAATAGTGACGGCATCCGGGACCGCTGCCGTCAAGGCCGGAGTGTGACGGTTTAGTTGCCGATAATCTACCGTCATCTGCCATGACCCATCGGCTTTATGTACGGGCCATAAGGGGTTATTCCACGCCGTGGTGCATGTCCTAAGCACTCCCGCTTCCAAATAATCCTTAATTGTGGCGGATATTTCTTTATGTCCGCCAGGAATCCTATACTGTCTAAGACTTATTACGCGATCGGCGATCGGGATGGGGAAGGGGTCCATTTTAACCTTTCCCACTAACACCGTCCTACAGCGCAAAGCCATTTTCGTGATTCCAAATTCAAACTTCCCTTGTTGGAGGTGAAGTGTTAAACCGGCCAGAATGTCCATTCCCAGGATCCATTCTCTAACCGGTGTAATGATAATTGAATAAGTTTTAATGGGCATTGTACCTATCTTTAGGGGCAATTGTACTGTTTTTCCTTCAATCAGATTACCTCCCAGCCCAACCAGCGTGACTGGGGTTCCTTTAAACTTATGGGGCGTCCCATAGATTAAGGTGGCCTCCGCCCCTGTGTCCACTAGAGCCATAACGGTTTGGACGGATTTGCGCCAATAGATAGTCAATGATACATGAGGTCGAATGTCGTCTGCTGACCATTGGCTCGTTCGTGGGCAAACCCTTGGGGCTTGGCCCGATTCCTATTGTTCCTCCCATTCATCTTCCCCAGACAGCACTGGGTAAAGACGTTTGCCTCGCCCTTCTTTGTTCTTGCCTTTCTTACTAGGTTTCCGGCCACGCCTATCCACTTTATAACACTCTCGGAGGGGAGGCCGTACCTCCTCCTCCTCCTCGTCCTCCGAGGATTCCCACCGCTGGGAAGTGGAAGTTCTACCCCTTCGAGGCTCATTAACAACCGGACCCCGTGTCTGACATTTTTGTGTTAGTAATTCCACTAGGTCTTCCATAGTGGGTCGGGACTACGTCTCTACCCGGGACACCTTCAGTCCCTTTCGTCTGCATAAGTCTTTTAATTCCGGTGTAGGTAGGCCATCAATCTCCGATGCTGGGACCTGCGCCCGTATCAAAGCTTGCCACAAAGCACGCCGTGAGGGGCCTTGGTTACTTCCTTGATTAGGGTTTACTTTTCCCCCTGCCCGAGCCTCAGGGCGACGCCCCTCCGTGCCCCCCTGAGAAGCGCGGGTTGTGGGTCCCCAATCCCCCAAACCACCCATCTCCCTCATCATACTACGGGCATCTCCTAGGGTTTCTCCCCGTCCACTCAACATTATGGTTAATAACAGTGGTTTATAATGGGGGGGGGCAGTCTTCACTAGGTGGTCTCTAGTCTGTCTACTAACATTTGTGTTATCTACCTCGTCCAGCACTCCCAGCAACAGGGCATCCCGCACACACAAACGGGTTAGCCTCTGAACCCCTTCCTTAATTGTTGTCCAAGTTCCTTCCAAGGGGGGCCAATCGGACGGGAAGGGATACTGTTCGGCCACTGCCCTGGCATACATCCCAAATAAGGTCCCCATACTGCGATCTATTACCATATCCTTGGCTTGTCTGCGGTACCCCAGGTCTATGGCAGCATCCTTTGCTAATCCACCAAACTTGGGAGCATCCTGATAGTCTACCTGCACTTGTTGCCCCCCTTCCTCGAGGAGCCGAATTAGCCATAGCTCTAACGGCTCCCCAGGATTACGTCGGGTTTTCTGGGTGATAAACAGCACCTCATCGGTAGTGAAGTCTTCCGTTAATTCAGAGAATTCTGCAGGAGGCTGAGCCCGCGGTAATTCATGCATAATTGCCTCCCCTTGTTCATTCCGTATAGGGTTTCCTTCCTCATCTAACATTACCTCCCGTTGCACTGGGAGACGTCTCTGAACCTGCTTTCTCCTAACCACTGGTTTAGCTTGGAGTACGGGTGGGTCCTCTTCGTACTGATCATCTGAATCTCCCCAAATGTTCCCATCCCAATGATCGATATCCCACCGATCCCCGTTATTTAACTGGGCTACAAACGCCCGTACTTGTACTGGGTCTGGGGTTCGAGGGACCTTCCTTTTCTCTTTCCGTTTCTTAGCAGACAGATACATAATAGTTCGTCCTGCTAGTTCAGTTAATGCTGTCAATTCAGCTTTTAACTTCATAATTTCCTGCCTCAACATAGAGGCATCTCCCGAACTGAGTCCCTGCTCATGTTTCAGGAGGGCTAATTCAGCTTCAGCTTTTTGGCGCTTGTCTGACTGTTGTCTACAAGCCGCCGCACAGGCCCACATCCTCCGCTGTACCCCAGGCAAGGGGTTCTTCGGCAGGACTGGGATCCTCTCAAGGGTGGACAGCAGCGACCCTGGGGTTCCTACGCCCTCGGCCTCCCAGTTCTCCGGTCGCCCCCCACCATTTCTCAAACAAACTGCCACGCCATGCCACGGTCCATGCCATCCCGGGACGGTCGGGACCTCCACAGTTTGTTCCTCTGGTTTCTTAGCCTTTTTCCAAAACATTGTTCTGTATCAAAATCTTTCCTCAATTGCGATTGATCCTGCCGGCTACGCCAAAATGTTTTAAAAAATTCTCAAGGTCAAGGACCAGGCTCGCAGGAAAGTAGTCTGACACAGAACAAACAGCCAAGAGGCGAGTCTGCTAGAATATAAGTGTTTTATTCCCCGCAGCGTCGCCACAACCAGGTCTCGTACTTACAACGGGTCTGGTTTATACTCACTCTACGTGTTACCGGAACTGGGAGCCGTCAGTTCTCGTAGAGCGGTTGCCAACAACCCACGCTCGGCGGTTAAACGCAACCCCGGAGCAGACTCTACCGAACTGGAGACTTTTCCAGCTGATATACTCTTTTCGAGATCTAAACATTCATGTGAACAGCAGAGCAAGGCTGAAAAACACATTCCATTCTGGTCACATACAGATAAGAAGATTCACACGGGAAGGTGTATAATAAGATTCACACGGGACTAAGTGACACCTTCCATTTTCGGTTAGATTCACACATGTATTGGGACACAATTTTAACCCTTTCACCACATGAGCACAGACGAGAAACGATAGTCAGAGTCTGAAACGTTCTCCCCTAAGCCCTCTGCATAACATCCTTGGAAATCTGGGTAATTTTCTCGTACTTGGAATTCTGAATGTTGAAGTTTTTAAAAGCTAATTATTTAACTTCAAAACAGACAAACGTTTAACTTTGACTTCTAAACTTGTAGTTAACATTTTTAAAATACACACATATACGATATGTTTAAATCTCATATTTTCATCTCAGCCCTCAGGAGGTCTTCTATCTTTCTCTCCAGTTACATGTTGGTGTAATTCTGGGATCTCCTGATTGCGTGGGGCAGCCTGCCTTGCAGTGGAGCCTGTCACCTCAGAGTCTTTGCCAAGCAACCCAGAGTCATTAGTGGCTAGAAAGGCCAAGCATTGCGAGTGCGGCCTGCCCACATAGATGCATCCTCATTGGCTTGAACTCTCACAGGTTTGAGGCATGTGGGAGATTAGAAATGTAGTTTCTTTAGGTGGGGGAGGAAGTGTTGTGGGGAGAGGGGAAGGGGAACATTATACAAACGGTCACGGAATTCTTGTAGCATGTAGCATGCTTAAGACTAAAATTTTAACGAATATAGAGGATTTTGTTTAAGAAATAGTTTTAAACTAAGAAATAACTTTAAAGTGTTGTAGTTGACCACAAAAGAAGCAGTAGAGGCATTTCACAATAAAGCTTATAGTATGATAAGAGAAACTGGATAAAAGAACAAGCTGTAACAAACAAGGAACAAAGAATGCAGACATACAAGGACATCAGGATGGCCAGATAAGAAAATAACTAGAGAAAAAAACAAGTGAGGTAATCGGTTTATGATAGGATGGGAAAAGGGAGGCGTGATTCCGCAACTTGCAAACTGAATAAGAATGCTTACATGCTTTGTTTTTGCGCCCATTTTTGCTTGATTGCAGAGGCGTCCGGTACTTGCAAGGCCGTAATAAATTGTTCTTGTTTTCAAGGCTTTGTCTCAGGCTGATTTGTGAGTGAGTTCTGTTTCTCACAAGACAGCAGGGTTGAGGTGGATGGCCCAGCCGATAGGAGATTTTGATGGGATGCCTGAATGTGGTTCCTCCTCGGACTAGGTAGCTGCTGGCATTTTGTGAGAAAGGGATACCTGAAGTGAGGTCAAACTCCCTCACAGCTGTTGTTGCTGAGTGCCAATGGTTAGAGCAAAGGAGTCAAGGTCTGTGCATGTATCCAGTTCTAATATGTTATCATCTAAATGAACGAATTCTCATGTCTGTATTTAAATTGAATATTTTAAAAATGTCTTATCACACATTTGTTTATATTCTTGGATTATTTTATTTTCGAAATCGATATTTTTCTATATAAAGCTGTGTTTAGTCCCATCTAGCCCATCATACATAATTGAAAATCCTATTCAAGAAGATCAGAAGGTGAGTGAATGATTCTGTCAAGCAGATATGTGGGACCTACTCCATGGTGGACCTCTGCATCATTGGATTTGAGAAGAGTGAGAGGTGATTAGATTGAAGTTGATAAGGACCTGAATTGTCTGGACAAGAGTAGACATGGAAAGGATGCTTACTGTTATAGGCGAGTCCAGAATTAGGGGACACTGTTTGAAAATTAGCAGTTCCCCTTTTAGCATGGATATGAGGCCAATTTCATTTCTCTCATTGGGTTGTGGAACTTTAAAATTCTCCTCCTCAGAAGACAGTAGAAGCAGAGTCATTGATTATTATTAAGTCAGATTCTTATTAGGCAAAGAAATCAAAGGTTATTGGGGTAGGTGGGCATCTGTGTGAGAGACGATTTTGGTACAAACAACTGAGATGTGCATGACCCCAAAGTCTAAGGGGAATAAGAGCCATAGGGGTAGGGTAAAACATGCTTCTCTATAATAAAGGACGAGACATCTGCTGCTACGGATTGATAAGACCACTCACACAGACAGAGTAGAAAAACAAGTCCTTGATTGATAAGACCACTAACTCTGACAGAGAAGAATAAGTCCTTGACTGATAAGACTACAGGGTAGAAAAACAACTCGGGAGACATCTGCTGCAGACTTTGTGATAAGGGTGCAGAATGGAAAAATACTGACGGTTTAGAATGTGAACCTCGTGACTCTTTAGAGCCAAAGAGGGGAGGGACTTGTGCTGTATTTAATGAGAAACTTTGTTAGCCTCGGCGCGCCTTTTTCTCAGAAGGGTGCCCAACTCTGCAGACTTGCTAATAAAACTTTGTTTTCCTGAATTTGTCTAGAGCGATTATTGAGAAGCGATTTTCGTTTCTAACAAACTTGGGGGCTCGTCCGATCAACACTCCGGCCGCGATGGGGGCTGAGGAAGGACATCGGAGAAGGTGCACCCTGCCGAGTTCGGCAGTCCCTGATTCCTTGCTTGTCGCCCCGCGCGGCTTGAGCGAGTGATATCCGGAAGGCTCAGGAAAACAAAGGAGGGGTGTGGTCGAGGCAGTGGGGACGGTTAACGATCGAGTAATTTCGGTGCACCGAACCCAGGTAAGAACAGACTTGCGGGAACCGTCTTTCCGGAGGACTGGGGACCTGCGGAGTGCCTGTAGATTTTTCTACAGAGACGTGGGACTCAGGAATCTAGAGACCGGGGCTCGTCTGTGCGAGATTTTGCAGAGACCGTGTTTGCGGAGGAACGTGGACCTACGGGGTGCCTGTGATCTGTTTCACAGAGACGTAGGACACAGGAATCCAAAGACCGGGGGTGCCTGCAAAGGGACCTGGGCGATCACGGGACTGGAGGTCCGGGAATTGGTTAAATAGTGATAGATTATTACGGGACAATACAGGAAACAGTCCTCGGCAATGGGAAATATGGGATCCAAGGCGAATAAGGGAAAGGTAAGCTTGAACGTGGACAATGAAAAATACCCCGGGGTACCTGACGACAGTCCGTTAGGAATAATGTTAAATAATTGGGATCAGGGTAGGGAAAAAGGAAAATCTAGAAAGAAGATGGTGAATACTGTCGAACGTGGTCCCAAAAACCTATTCAGGGAGACTCAGTGTGGTGGCCTAAATTCGGCACTGACGAAGACTGGGTCCGGCAAGCTCTAATTTTATATGTCAATTCGAAACCTAATGTTACTCGGGAGGAAAGTGATTACGCCCTTTGTTGGCTACCGGTCACACTATCTTGCAAAATGAAGGTAACCAATGAAGACTCGAAAGGGCAGAGAGAATGGGAACCTTTAGATCACTTACCGCCGCCCTACGTGACCCCGTCTGCCCCGCAAAATAGTCCTTTGGGTGGCGACGATTCAGGGGAAGGGGAAGAAAACGGGGACGGTTAACGATCGAGTAATTTCGGTGCACCGAACCCAAGCTGATCTCAAGCTGAAAAGAGTCACAGACAAAACTCTGTCCCGATTGCAAGAATGAATCCACTCCGGGAAGTGCCCATGGGAGGCGCGGAAGGAGGGACGGGATATGTGAACGTCCCCTTAACGAGTACTGAAGTACGGAATTACAAGAGGGAGATGAAGGGCCTACTGGAGGACCCCATGGGCCTGGCTGAACAATTAGATTAGTTCCTGGGGCCAAATACTTACACGTGGGATGAGATGTATTCCATCATGGGAACATTGTTCTCTAGCCAGGAGCGACAGATGATACGACAAGCTGCGCGGTTGGTCTGGGAGAGAGAGGGAGGAACAGGAGGGGAGCAGAAATTTCCCCTCACCGACCCCGGGTGGGATAAGCAAACGGAAGAAGGACGACGCAACATGAGGCACATGCGGGAATATTGGATAAAAGGAATAAGGCAGGCAGCCCCGAAGGGGCACAATTTTACCAGGGCCTTTGGGAATCATCAAAACCCGGAGGAAACCCCTACAGACTTCCTAGACAGGATTAGGAAGAACTTGCAGCAGTTCGCTGGGGTGGACCCTGAGACGGAAGTGGGACAACAACTCATACGGGTAGAGTTTGTATCAAAAGCCTGGCCGGACATACGAAAGAAGTTAGAGAAAATGGATGATTGGGATAGTAGACCTCTAAGTGAACTACTACGGGAGGCGCAAAAGGTGTTTGTGAGAAGGGACAATGAGAAGCAAAAGAAGGCGACAAAGATAATGATGCAGACGGTGCAACAAGTGACAGCTGGAAGGAGGGAAAAGGGGGAGCCGTGGCAGGAACCGGAAAGGGGAGAGTCGTGGCAAGAGCAGAGGAAAAGAGGACCGTGGCCGGAACAAAGGAAGGGTGGAGGAACTCAAGGCCGCGACAGGGAAACGAGGAGGATACTCAGATGTTACTACTGTAATGAAGAGGTACATTTTAAGCGAGAGTGCCCCCGCTACAGGCGGGAAGTGCGGTCGTACGCCCTGATGGAGGAAGATTAGGGAGGTCGGGGGTTCCTACCCTTGGGGCAAAAGGACTATCGACAGGAACCCCTGGTAAACTTGAAAGTAGGGCCCCAAGGGTCGGAGATCACATTTATGGTGGACTCGGGAGCCGAAAGATCAAGTATAATCCAAATACCCCCCGGCGCCCGAGCAGGAAGAACAGTTATGGGGGTATCTGGCATTGGAGGAAAGACATTGCAAGTCCCAGTAGTGGAGGACGTGGAAATTAGGTATGAAAACAGAACTACTAAACGAGACCTCCTTCTACTGCCATCGGCGGGGTTTAATTTGTTAGGAAGAGACTTGCAGGTCAAACTAGGGATCGGAACGGTACCAAGTAACGGGGAAATGGTGGTAAGGTTGTTCGCCCTCACCGGAGAAGATGATCAACAAATAGACCCGGGAGTATGGTACCGAGAGGGGAACAGAAGGGGTCTAAATATCAAACCTCTCCAAATCACCATGTTACCAGGAAGAGGCCCGGTAAGAAGGAAACAGTACCCGATTGCTATGGAAGGACGGGAAGGGTTACAATCTGTGATAGAAAGATTAATCACAGATGGACTACTGGAGGAATGTATGTCCCCTTTCAATACTCCAATACTCCCTGTGAGGAAGCCGGATGGGACGTATAGGCTGGTGCAAGACTTGCGGGGGTTGAATGAAGTAGTCCAGGCTAGATACCCGGTGGTACCCAATCCCTACACGTTAATGAGTAAAAGTCCCCCCGAACATGAATGGTTCAGCGTAATAGATCTGAAGGATGCCTTCTGGAGTTGCCCCCTTGGCGAAGAAAGTCGGAACCTTTTTGCATTTGAATGGGAGGATCCCTTCACAGGACGAAAGCGACAGTTAAGATGGACAGTCTTGCCGCAGGGATTCACGGAGTCATCCAACTTGTTTGGACAAATACTGGAGCAGATCTTAGGAGGATTTCGGTGTAACGCGGAGAATCAATTGCTCCAATATGTCGATGATCTCTTACTCTCAGGACCAAGAGAAGAGGAGGTACGAGCAGACACCGTTGCCCTGCTGAACTTCCTGGGGAAACAGGGCCTACGCGTCTCCAGGACAAAACTCCAGTTTGTGGAGCAAGAAGTAAGATATCTGGGCCATCAGGTCAGTAAGGGGCATCGCTGTATCACGCCAGAACGAATATCGGGGATTACGGGTATGCCAATACCCAGGACGAAGAAGGAAATCAGACAATTCCTGGGGCTAGTAGGGTACTGCCGGATATGGATTGAAAGTTACACCACTCTAGTAAAGTTTTTGTACGACAAACTGGGACAAGAAGAACAAAAGCTGGACTGGTCAGATGAGGAGGAGCAGCGATTTAATATTATTAAAAATAAACTGATCCGAGCTCCGGTATTGGCTTTACCCACCCTGAAGGAACCGTTCCAGTTATATGTTAATAGCGCCGGCGGAATTGCCCAAGGTGTGCTTACCCAGCTGCGGGCAGGGAAACGTCAGCCGGTTGCATTTTTGTCAAAAATGTTAGACCCAGTGTCACATGGATGGCCGACCTGTATACACGCAGTGGCAGCTATGGCAATGTTAGTAGAAGAGGCCCGGAAACTTACCTTTGGAGGAAGAATCACAGTATACTCCCCACATTCGGTTAGTACCATACTGGCTCAAAAGGCTCACCGCTGGTTAACAGACTCTCGCATCCTGAAGTATGAGACGATTTTGATGACCGGAGACGATCTCAATTTTGCAAAAGATCTCAGTTGCAACCCTGCCCAGTTTCTATACGGACGTCCTGCAGATGGGGAACAGGAGCATGATTGTGTGGAATTTGTAGACTTACAGACCAAAAGCCGAGAGGACCTGCAAGAGGCCCCGCTGGGTGAAGGACAGGAACTGTTCATCGACGGGTCCTCCCGGTGCATCAGTGGGGTACGGTACAGTGGCTATGCTGTCGTAGATGGTGCAACGAGACGGTCGATCGAGTCCGGACGACTGCCCGGGAAGTGGTCAGCCCAATCCTGTGAGTTGTATGCCCTCCAGAGGGCCCTGAAGTTGTTGGAAGGGAAAGTGGGGACCATATATACTGACTCAAAGTATGCATACGGAATCGTTTTTACTTTCGGGAAAATCTGGAAAGAGCGACGATTGATAACTTCCCGGGGAAAAGAATTAGCTCATGAACAAATGATCAGCCTAACGTTGGAAGCCCTGGCGTTGCCTACAGAACTCGCAGTAGTCCATGTACCCAGTCACCAGAAGGGGTCGACACCGGAAGCGGTGGGAAACCGGCTGGCAGATGAGGAAGCCAAGCGGGCAGCGGTCGAAAAACCCGTCCAATTATTAACATTAATACCGTTGAGGGAAGGGCTCGCTAAACAACCCGTCTTCACCCAGGGGGAGATTGATAAAATGGATCAATTGGGTGCCCGGCTAGAAACTAACGGGAAGTGGACGGTTCCTGATGGGAGACAAGTACTGAACAAACAGATCACCCGGAGTATTCTGCACCGATTACACCATCAGACCCACTGGGGGGTGCAAGCCATGTGTGACACAATCTTGAGAGACTATGTATGCAGGGGGATATACACGTTAGCCCAACAAGAAATAGTCGGATGCCCCACTTGTCAACGTATTAACAAGAAAACCATGCGTTCTATGCCAGCTGGTGGTCAGCCCCTCGCAATTAGGCCATTCCAGAGGATCCAAATTGACTTTACAGACTTACCCCCAGTACAGAGATGGAAGTATCTGCTAGTAATAGTAGACCATTTCACTCACTGGGTAGAGGCTTTCCCAACCGCCAAAGCCGATGCACCAACCGTGGCCCGACTCGAGAACATAATCCCGAGATATGGCATAATGGAATCTATCGACTCAGACTGCGGGACACATTTTGTTTCTAGACTACACCATTTGATCTGTACTGCCCTGGGTATCCAATGGAAATTCCATGCACCCTGGCATCCCCAGAGCTCGGGTCGAGTTGAGAGAATGAATGGCACGCTCAAGACCCAATTGACTAAGCTGATGTTAGAAACTAAGTTACCATGGCCAAAGTGCCTTCCCATTGCCCTATTGAGAATACGTACAACACCTCGCCGGGATATCGGGGTCTCCCCCTATGAGATGCTGTTCGGATTACCATATTGGAGTAAGGTTGATGGGTGTCCCACTCTACAAGGGGGAGATGTATTTGTCAGAGACTATTTACTGGCCTTATCCCTTTCTTTTGCAGAACTCCGGAGGAAGGGTCTCCTGGCTCAGACTCCGCCGCTCGACTTCCTCTTGCATAAGGTGGAGCCCGGAGATTGGGTACTTGTAAAGACCTGGAAGGCCGAAAAGCTCCAGCCACAGTGGGAAGGACCGTTCCTGGTCCTGTTAACAACTGAAGCCGCTGTTCGGACGAAAGAAAAAGGGTGGGCCCACGCATCGAGGATAAAGGGGCCTATTCCGCCAGAAGGAGAGAGCACTTGGACATGCGGGCCAGGGGACAAGCCGTTGGTGGTAAAGCTGAAAAGACAGCAACAATGAACTCTACCTGGACTGTATTGGTGGGGATATTGATCAGTTTACTCCTGTATGTGGGGGAGGGCGAGGGGAGATGTGACAAATTTCGGACTACGGTGAGGCTTGGGAGTCAGATCTACTCGGGATCATTTGTGTCTCACTCCCATGTGAACGATCGGTGTTACGATGTGAATGCACGGCAAGAATGTTGGGAGGGTGGAAAACCCTATTATCAAGTGTATAATAAAGGGTACGGTGGCAAAGTCCATGGATGCCCTAAAAATGACCGCTGGGTGTGTGTTAACAAAGATGGGCAGTGGGGCCTACCCTCCGTGTTGCTCAGAGAGCAGGTGGACAGAGTCAAGGAGACCAGAGTACAGAACACTGAACGGAAGTTAGAGAAAGAGCACGACCGTCAGAAAACGGTCGTTGTCTCTAAAGTGCCATCTATATACAAAGAGGTAGAAGAGAAGATTGAGCTCCCTGATGTAACACAAAACCTGTTTATTGATCTCACCTCTAGGATTGCCACTGTTTTAAATGTTAGCAATTGCTGGGTTTGTGGGGGGCCACATATGTCAGAACAATGGCCGTGGTCTGGTCAAAGCTTAGACATATGGGAATTGCTTCAATACAATTGGACACATGTCAACGAAAGGAAAAGCCAGGGGTGGAGACTGACGAATAGCCCTGAGGGCCAGTTATGTGTTGAAGGCAAGGGGACCATGGAGGTAGGAATTAGTCCCTGTCAGAGTGTATTGAATGCCACCACACAAGTATGGTGGCCTGAGAATATTACTTGGTACATTGCAAACCGAGATCATCAAAATTGCGTTCGGTTACGTACTGATTCTTCCTCTTACGAGCTAAGTGCTGACCCTTCTGATGGCATGAAGAGAGTCTGGACCGGTGGTTGTCAGGGAAATCAATGCTCGGACGCTCCTGTTAAGACTCTGCCAGATTCTGGTAAGAGAGTGTGGAGCGGTGGTTGTCAGGGGAATCAATGCTGGGATAATCCTGTCCAGACTCTGCCACGGGGCCAAGAATCCGAATACTGGAATTGCAGTGGTCCTGGTCCTTATGAGGCCGTCCCTTGGGTAAAGGAGCTGTGGGATGACGTTGTGAGGCAGGGAGGGCCTGCTGCAGATGGCCTATTTTGGATATGCGGTAATCAGGCATATTCCAAACTGCCCATGGGATGGGCTGGAGTATGCTTCCTGGGTCTAATACGACCTGAATTCTTCCTATTACCCCGGGAGGAAGGCGATGATTTGGGAGTTAAACTCTTTGACTCCCTGCGTAGGTCGCCAAGGGATATCCAAGTCGGTGATTGGGGGCATGAGTGGCCACCGGCCCATATTATGGAATACTATGGGCCTGCTACGTGGGCACAGGACGGATCATGGGGATACCGTACTCCTATCTATATGTTGAATCGAATTATCAGACTCCAAGCAGTCGGAGAGGTCATTACTAACCTGGCCCTGGAGTTGCTGGCTATGCAGCAGAATCAGATGAGGGCTGCTATATACCAAAACCAGCTTGCCTTGGATTATCTGTTGGCCTCGGAAGGGGGCGTGTGCGGGAAGTTTAACCTGACGAACTGCTGTCTGAAAATTGACGATAATGGTAAAGCGGTTTTGAAGATTTCCGATGAAATTCGGAAATTGGCCCATGTGCCGGTACAATCCTGGCGTCCTCTTGGTGGCATCGGATGGTGGGATGGTCTCCTAGGTGGTAGTTGGTGGCGTACGGCGTTACTGATGGCTGGGGGGGGCGTAATGCTTCTACTCATCTTACCCTGCCTGACCCCCTGTGTTCAATCTTTAATCCAGAAAAATATTTCCCAACTCCAGGCAGTGGCGGTACCCCAACATGGAACGCAGGAACTTAAGGTGCTGTTGCTGCGAAAGACCAAGGATTTCCCGGGCCCTTGATGGGAGGAGGCTTATCTTTGTCATGCACATCTTAAAAAAAAAGGGTGGAATTGGGAGAGACGATTTTGGTACAAACAACTGAGATGTGCATGACCCCAAAGTCTAAGGGGAATAAGAGCCATAGGGGTAGGGTAAAACATGCTTCTCTATAATAAAGGACGAGACATCTGCTGCTACGGATTGATAAGACCACTCACACAGACAGAGTAGAAAAACAAGTCCTTGATTGATAAGACCACTAACTCTGACAGAGAAGAATAAGTCCTTGACTGATAAGACTACAGGGTAGAAAAACAACTCGGGAGACATCTGCTGCAGACTTTGTGATAAGGGTGCAGAATGGAAAAATACTGACGGTTTAGAATGTGAACCTCGTGACTCTTTAGAGCCAAAGAGGGGAGGGACTTGTGCTGTATTTAATGAGAAACTTTGTTAGCCTCGGCGTGCCTTTTTCTCAGAAGGGTGCCCAACTCTGCAGACTTGCTAATAAAACTTTGTTTTCCTGAATTTGTCTAGAGCGATTATTGAGAAGCGATTTTCGTTTCTAACAATCTGGAATCCAGAACACAAACAGATCAGCCATGATCTTATTGAATGGCAGAGCAAGCTCGAAGATTTTAACAGTCGTTTTCTGCTCCAAATGCTTAATGTTTGTCAAGAGTGCATATGATTAGATGAGATTCCCTACTGTGTGGAAACAGGCCCTTCGGCCCAACCTGTCCACACCGACCCGCCGAAGAATAATCCACCCAGACCCATTTCCCCTCTGACTAATGCATGTAACACTATGGGCAATTTAACATGGCCAATTCACCTGACCTGCACATCTTTGGACTGTGGGAGGAAACCGGAGCACCCAGAGGAAACCCACGCAGACACGGGGAGAATGTGCAAACTCTACACAGACAGTTGCCCGAGGCTGGAATCGAACCTGGAACCCTGGTGCAGTGAGCCACCGTGCCGCCCATTATATGCCCATAATTTTATAAGACACAGGAACAGAATTAGGCCATATGAGCTAAGGAAGTTAGAAAGCCACAAAATAATAAGTTCCATTTTTACTTCTTTTTCATGACATATTGGGAACATAAGGGTTAAGCATTCCACTGTTAAAAGGACTCACTGCAGAATCGATTGCATGACTGTCCCCTTGCAGAATGAAACAGGACATCACAGCAGGGGGGCTGGCTGACTCCCAGAGAAGAGAATCTTCTAGAGCCACACATGTGGATTTCACTTGCAGCCTCAGGCAAAGGTGTTTGCCCTCCTGGACAAGACTGATAGCCTTGGCCATAGCCTTATTAACTGCCTCCTGTTCCCATTATCATGCTTCCCCTACCTATTAACATGAGCATGTGAATCCAACCATGAGAACAAAGCAAAGTCCTTCTGCTTAAATCCCTATCCATCAACATACGATTATGAAGAATACGATAACCAGTCCCTATAAACCATTCACTAGCTATCACAGGAAATCAGCAATCACTGGGCATTGTAAAATTGCAATTACCTGTCTTAAACAATGTAACGGCAATCAACCATGTGACTTGTCGACCTCTGTATTATCCCTAAAAAATATCCTGCTTTTGTGTGTGGAGCAGAGATTCGTTGAGAAGTGCCACCACAAGTAGGCTATCTGACTCCTTTGGTGTCACTGAGAATCTCTCACTGGCTATCCGATAATAAAGCATCTACCGTTGTACTGAAACCTGTGCCATCTGGATTTGTGGAAAAATTGCTTCAACAGAGCCTATTCAGCCTTCTCCACGATTTGATCATGACTAATATGTTTCTCAACCCCATTCTCCTGCCTTCTCCCCATAACCATTGAACCTCCTACTCATCAAGAACCTATTTATCTTGGTTTTGGCCTCCACAGCCCTCTGCAGCAATGAATTCCACAGATTCACCACCCTCTGCCAAAGAAATTCTTCCTCATCTCAGTTCTAAAGGGTTGTCCCTTCACTCTGAGGCTGTGCCCTCAAGTCCTAGTGTCTTCCACTAGTGGAAACACCTTCCCCATGTCGACGCTAGACAGACCTCATCCTCAGAATCATTCTTCTCTGGAACCCCTGCAAGACCAGCACATGCTTCCTTAGATACAGGGCCCAAAACTGCTCACAAAATTCCAAAATCTGATCTGATCAGAGACTTACTCAGTCTCAGCAGTACATCTCTGCTCTTGTATTCTAGCTCTGTTGAAATGAATACAAACATTGCAATTACCTTCCCAACTACCAACTGAACCTGCAGGTCAACCTTTAAAGAATTCTGAACTTTGACTCCCAAGTCCCTTTATGCCATCAAGAAATAGTGTTATGTATGACCTATGGCTTTGTAATTATCAAAGAAAATTGCGTAAGTTAACATGAAATCATGTTTTCATTGCTATTTTGTAGCACAGCTCAATACTTTATTAAAATTGGCCCATAAACCATTTGTTCAGAGATTCCACAACTTCAGGCTAAGCTGTGAAGATCAGTATTACATAACTGTACTTTGTGCATTGAAGATAATGCCTTTTTGCCTATTGCTTTCTGCAGTTTCCCTTCAATTCAATATTCCTCTGCTCCACATTTTCTATGCCAAAAATGTTGTTGTGGTAAATTCAGTTTTGCAGCTTTACCAACTTTAATCAGTGGGTATTCAATTTGAATCGATGGCAGTGCTGGGTTGGAGGAGGAAATATACCCACTGAATGTAGTGGAAAGGCACATACACAGATCAGGTATTCACCGTGAATTCAAACTAGATTTGAGTCAGCATTTTGGAAAACACCTGCCTTTGCCATCTCTATTCCTGTAGAGCAGCAGTAAATTAATAATGCTGTATACTGGAGAATGGCACCATTTATCCTGGCAACTGCCATGCTCCTATGCATTGAACTTCTGGATAATGGGTGAACTTTAAATCTCTACTAATAATATTTGCCAGTTAAGATAGGAAATATGCTGATATCCATCCTTGCTCATAATTTAGAGTAAGGTCAGGATTACTCCAGTTGCTTCAAGTGAATGAATGCAGAAAAAAGAGAATAGGGCAGAAGAATACTGACTGAAGAGTTGGTACAGGAGGAAGGGTTTTAAATTCCTGGATCATGGTACATTCCTGGGAATTGTTGTATGTCTATAAGTAGGATAGTCTGCAGCTCAACTAGAATGGGGCTAATATCTTTACAAGAAGGTTTGCTAGTGCTGCAAGTTTAAACTAGTTCATAAGGGATAAGAGGCACAGTACCTTAGTGCAATAGCAACCCAGCACAGCTTTGAAAAAGAACCAAGTCAGAGCAAGTTCAGTCATATTGAGTCTCAAGGAAGTAAGGTGGGATCGAATGGACTCTACTTTAGTGCCAGGAATTTTAGAGGTAAACAGATGAATTAAGGATATGATTGATATGTGGAACTGCGATGTTGTTACCATCACAGAGACATGGTTGAGAGAAGGATAAATTTGTCAGCTCGTCTTTCTGGAATGTAGGATCTTCAGACAGGACAGGTGAGGGAGCAGAAGTAGAGGTGGTGTCACATTATTAGTCAGTGAGCCAGTTTCTACAAGGAGGAATGAATCTTGGAAAGATCATCAAATGAGGCTTTGTGGGTAGACATTAGGAATAAGAAGGGGGCAGTCACACTGTTGGGAATGTATCATAGAATCCCAAACACTCAGGTGTACTAAGCATTTCTTCATCAAGAGTGGTTGACAGTGAGGAGGAAGGCCTTAGGTCCTAGGAAGATTTAGATTGGTTATATATATTGGTTAGTTTGACAGATCAGTGACAAATGGAATTTAAACCTGATGAATGTGGCGTGGTTGACTTTGGAAGAAGCAACAAGACAAGGGAGTATTTAATGAATGGCAGGAGACTAGGGAGCTCAGAGAAACACAAGGATTTTGGGGTGCTTACCCATAGATCCCTGATGGTGGCAGGACAGTTTAATAGGGTAGTTAAAAAGGCATAAGGAATGTTTGCCTTTATTAGTCAAGGCATGGATTAAAAGAGCAAGGAAGTTATGCTGGAGTTGTACACATTTTGGTTCGGCCACAGCTGAAGACCTGTGTGCAGCTCTAGTCACCATATTCTCGGAAAGCTGTGATTGCACTGGTGGGTTGGGGTGCAGTGACGCAGAGGAGATTCACAAGGATATTGCATGAGATGGAGCCTTTCAATTATGAAGAGAGGCTTGATAAGCTCAGGTTGTTTTCTTTGGAGAAGAGAAATTTGAGGAGGTACCTGATAGATGTGCATAAAACTGTAAGGGGCATGGACAGGATGAACAGAAAGAAGCTGTTCTCCTTAGAAAGAGGATCAAGCATGAGGGGAAACACTTTTAAAGAGAAAAGCAGGAGATTTCAAGGGTGCTTGAGCAAAGAAATCTTTTCAAACAGAGATTGCTGGGATTCTGGAATGCGCTGTTTGGAGGGTAGTTGAGGTGGGTAACCTCTTGACCTTTAAAAAAGTACTTGGATTAACACTTGAAGTGCCACAACATTTAAGGCTACAGTCCTAATGTGGAAAAGAGTAACTAGTATAGGTAGTAGCATATTTATTTTGGGCCAAAGGGCCTCTTCTGAACTGTATGATTCCACGAAGCTTATGATACCATGTTCAATATTTAATAAATGTCAATTTCATATTAAAACTGTAACAAACTCAGAAAAGTTAGCAGCTTCCAGATCAATCAGTAACTATTGATACAACACCTTACCAGTTGGACATGATAACCAGATCAGCAGATTTATTATCTGTAGCTTATTATCATTGCAAATCAGGACAGTATCTTGCTGATTAATCTCCTTTCCAACTGAGGTGCATAATAGCAATTCCCAAAATAATCATATTGTTGCTTTTTCTAAAATGATCCCCGGGTTCAGTGTGATCCAAAAGCTCAGAAAGAGTAAGTAATTAGAGCAAAGTTGGGAAAATCCATGATGATTAACACTGTTGAACATTGGCAAGCATCCTGTTCAGTGTTTTGTAAACTCAACATTATAATAAAAATCATCAATAGCATGCCTTTTATATTTAAATAATATTATTACACATTTTGATTTCATGTATGTGTTCAAAAGGGAGTTAGATGAGTTCCTGTGTGAGACGATAGCTCAATGTACAGAAAAGAGGTTGGATGAGATTTCTTGAACACGCGTTTTACACTATGTTCTAGAATTTTATTGTTGATTGAACTATATAAACTTGGATCCAAATAATAGACAACCCCCTTCAGCATATATAAAATGTATGTGACCAGTGTTCCATTTTGTTAGTGCATGGAACCATTTCCAGAAGTTTTTGCGTTGGAGGTAAGACTATAAAGCCATAATACTGTATATATGGTGCAGAACTACGCCATTACGTTGAATCTGCTCCACAATTTGATCATGACTGACATGTTTCTCAATCCCATTCTCCTGCTTCTCCTGATAACCTTTGATTCTCTTACCAATCAATAATCCATCTATCTCTTTCTTAACTACACTCGATGACTTGGCCTCCACAGATTCACCGCCCCCTGCCTGAAGGAACTTGTCCTCATCTCAAATCTAAAGTATTGCCCCTTCACTCTGAGGCCTTGGTTCACTCTGACTGCCTTTATTCCTGATGAAGGGCTTTTGCCCGAAACGTCAATATCAAAGCTCCTTGGATGCTGCCTGAATTGCTGTACTCTTCCAGCACCACTGATCCAGAATCTGGTTTCCAGCATCTGCAGTCATTGTTTTTACCTAGTTGATTTTAACCCTACTGTGAATCCTCTTGCAAGGATGCCTGCCTTGAAGAAGTTTTCCTCCTCTCTCTACAAGAATCTCAGGGAGTCCCTCTCCCACTGCAACTCCCAGGTCATTGCCTCTGCCCTGAAGCTCTTCAACCATGTTGTGAAACAAACTCGCTACCACAGCCACATTTGCTTCCTCAGTGCCTGCCTCCATAACCAACTCATCTCACACGGACTCCAGACCACCTTTAAACCAGCAGAGTTCGGAACCGAAAAGGACAAACAGTACAGACTACAGATTCAAAAACACCAGCAACAGTTCTCCTTCAAGATCCTCCGCTCCACGCTCGCAGCAATGCGCCGGCACCTAACCTCTCTACAGTCTGCCCTGCCTCAGCTGAGGGCCACACTCTCTTAGAATTGCAAAGGACCCACTCTGTACTACATCCTCAGGAGAATTCATAGTCTCAACAAACAGTATTTCAATTCCATCTCAAACATCAAAAACTGTAAGTACAACAAACTTTTATCCACCCACCTCCATAACCAGCACCCCTCAAACATTCCAGAAGATTCCCCTGGCCTCGGAACCAATTCTACTATTAGCCATGCAGCTGCCACCCCCACGCTGATTGATGATGTCACTTCCGCCCCCATCATGGCCACTCCCACAACCACTTCCACCCATCACAATTCCTCATGCATCACACGTGACATCACTTCCATCCCTCACATCATCACTGATGCCACATGCTCAGTGACTTCTGCCAGCCCTAGTGCCATTGTCACCACCACTTCCGCCCCCACCAACGCCACTCACCTGCATTCTGCTGACATGCCCCCCACAGACCCCACTGTCACTATCCCCACCCTCCAGAACCCCGAGGGGAACACTACCCCTGCTCATGACTCCACCCCCATTCCCCCCCACAATCACACCCACTCCAGTTACAGATTCCGCCCCCACTCCCATCTCTACACCTACACCAGATCCCAGCTCCCAGCCCTGCTGAGTTTTCACCATCCCCCCAGACCTCCCCCTCACTGAGGATGAACGATCAGTCCTCAGCAAAGGACTCACCTTCATCCTCCTCCGCCCACGCATCAATGAATTTAATACACGCCGTGACGTCGACAATTCTTCCGTCGCCTTCGCCTCTGAGCTTACTTTCACAATCAGGATTCCGGCCCACCTTCCGAGGACCCCTTCGCCCATCTCCAACACACTGCATCCACCTGGACACCCCGCGCTGGCCTATAACCTGCCCTCGACCTCTTCATTTCCAACTGCCACCAGGACATTAACCGCCTCAACCTGTCTATCCCCCCTCCCCCACTCCAACCTCTCACCCTCACAACGCTCAGCCCTCCAATCCCTCTGCTCCAATCCCAACCTCACCAACAAGTCAGTGGACAAAGGGGGCGCAGTGGTAGTCTGGCGCACTGACCTCTACACCGCTGAAGTCAAACATCAACTCGAGGACACCTCTTCCTACTGCCCCCTCGACCATGACCCCATCCCCCATCACCAAACCATCATCTCCCAGACCATACAGAACCTCATCACCTGAGGAGATCTCCCACCCACAGCTTACAACCTCATAGTCCGGGAACCCCGCACTGCCCGGTTCTACCTCCTTCCCAAGATCTACAAGCCTGACTACCCTGGCCGACCCATTGTCTCAGCATGCTCCTGCCCCACTGAAGTCATCTCTACCTACCTCGACATTGTCCTATCCCCCCTAGTCCAGGAACTCCCTACATACATTCGAGAAACCACTCACGCCCTCCACCTCCTCCAAGACTTCCGTTTCCCCGGCCCCCAAAGCCTCAGCTTCACCATGGATATCCAATCCCTCTACACCTCCATCCGCCATGACCAGGGCCTCCAAGCCCTCCATTTTATCCTCTCCAGATGTCCCCAACAGTACCCTTCCACCGACACTCTCGTTCGTTTGGCCGAACTGGTCCTCACCCTTAACAATTTCTCCTTTGAATCCTCCCACTTCCTCCAGACCAAAGGGGTAGCCATAGGCACACATATGGGCCCAAGCTATGCCTGTCTCTTTGTTGGCTACGTAGAGCAGTTGATCTTCCGTAATTACACCGGCACCACTCCCCACCTCTTCCTCCGCCACATTGATGACTGCATTGGCGCCACCTCGTGCTCCCGTGAGGAGGTTGAGCAATTCATCAACTTCACCAACACATTCCACCCTGACCTTAAATTTACCTGGAGAAAGTGAGGTCTGCAGATGCTGGAGATCAGAGCTGAAAATGTGTTGCTGGAAAAGCGCAGCAGGTCAGGCAGCATCCAGGGAACAGGAGAATCGACGTTTCGGGCATAAGCATTCCTGAAGAAGGGCTTATGCCCGAAACGTCGATTCTCCTGTTCCCTGGATGCTGCCTGACCTGCTGCGCTTTTCCAGCAACACATTTTCAGCTTAAATTTACCTGGACCATCTCTGACACCTCCCTCCCCTTCCTGGACCTCTCCATTTCCATTAATGATGACCGACTTGACACTGACATTTTTTACAAACCCACCGACTTCCACAGCTACCTGGATTACACCTCTTCCCACCCTACCTCTTGCAAAAATGCCATCCCATATTCCCAATTCCTCCGCCTCCACCGGATCTGCTCCCAGGAGGACCAGTTCCACCACAGAACACACCAGATGGCCTCCTTCTTTAGAGACCGCAATTTCCCTTCCCACGTGGTTAAAGATGCCCTCCAACGCATCTCGTCTACATCCCGCACCTCCGCCCTCAGACCCCACCCCTCCAACCGTAACAAGGACAGAATGCCCCTGATGCTTACCTTCCACCCTACAAACCTCCGCATAAACCAAATCATCCGCCGACATTTCCGCCACCTCCAAACAGACCCCACCACCAGGGATATATTTCCCTCCCCACCCCTTTCGGCCTTCCGCAAAGATCGTTCCCTCCGTGACTACCTGGTCAGGTCCACGCCCCCCTACAACCCATCCTCCCATCCTGGCACTTTCCCCTGCCACCGCAGGAACTGTAAAACCTGTGCCCACACCTCCTCCCTCACCTCTATCCAAGGCCCTAAAGGAGCCTTCCACATCCATCAAAGTTTTACTTGCACATCCACTAATATCATTTATTGTATCCGTTGCTCCTGATGCGGTCTCCTCTACATTGGGGAGACCAGTACCTCCTAGCAGAGCGCTTTAGGGAACATCTCTGGGACACCCGCACCAATCAACCACACCACCCCGTGGTCCAACATTTCAACTCCCCCTCCCACTCTGCCGAGGACATGGAGGTCCTGGGCCTCCTTCACCGCCGCTCCCTCACCACCAGACGCCTGGAGGAAGAACGTCTCATCTTCCGCCTCGGAACACTTCAACCCCAGGGCATCAATGTGGACTTCAACAGTTTCCTCATTTCCCCTTGCCCCACCTCACCCTAGTTCTAAACTTACAGCTCAGCACTGTCCCCATGACTTGTCCAGACTTGTCCTACCTGCCTATCTCCTTTTCCACCTATCCACTCCACCCTCTCCTTCCTGACCTATCACCTTCATCCCCTACCCCACTCACCCATTGTACTCTATGCTACTTTCTCCCCACCCCCACCCTCCTCTAGCTTATCTCTCCACGCTCCAGGCTCATTGCCTTTATTCCTGATGTAGGGCTTTTGCCCGAAACGTCGATTTCGAAGCTCCTTGGATGGTGCCTGAACTGCTGTGCTCTTCCAGCACCACTAATCCAGGCCTTGGTTCATTGTCTCCCCTATGAGCGGAAGCATCTTCTCCATATCCACTCAATCCAGGACTCTCAGTATTCTGTAAGTTTCAATCAAATTCTCCCTCATTCTTCTAAATGCCATCGAGTACAGATCCAGAGTCCTCAACTGCTCCTCGTATGATAAACCCTTTATTACTGGAATCATTTTTGCAACCTTCCTCTGAGCCCTCTCCAATGCCAGCACATCATTCCTTTGGCACAAGGCCCAAAACTGCTCACCAAATTCTAATGCAGTCTGACCACATTCTCAGCAGTACATCTCTGCTCATGTATTCTCATCCTCATGAAATGAAAGCTAACATTGCATTTGCCTTCCTAACTGCCAAGCAAGCCTGCATGTTAAGCTTAAGAGCATCCTGAACTTGGACTCTTTGTGTGCTTTAGACTTCAGAAGCCTTTCCCTGTTTCAGGAAGAGTCTATACTGCTGTTCTGCCTACTAAAGCACCTTTGAGATCTGAACCTAGGAATGCCTGTTAATTAGGAATGCACTTTAACCCACTGAGTCTCAGTGCCCCACAATATTACAGTTGCTACAATAAAGCTTACTGATATTGGTTTGTTGCCATGTTGCATACATTGAACAGACAGCTTTACAGCATATGTGTATGTTAGATGACAAGATTTCATGGTATTTTATTCAAATACTATTAGCACATCATAGGGTAATGAAGTATTTTGGTAATTTCATAATCAGTCTTCTCATCTGTAGCCTCTATTCTCTCTTACCATTCCAATGATCTCCAACTTAGAGATGTACAGCACGGAAACAGACCCTACTCTGTCCTTCATTGTTAATTATTAGTTAGCGATACTCTGATCATTGTACAAAGTTAAAAATCACACAACACCAGGCTATAGTCCAACAGGTTTAATTGGAAGCACACTAGCTTTCGAGCACCTCTATTAAACCTGTTGGACTATAACCCGGTATTGTGTGATTTTTAACTTTGTACACCCCAGTCCAACACCGGCATCTCCTGATCATTGTAGTAACGTTTCTCCAACTGTGTGTTGGCATGCTGAAATAAAGATCCATCATATAAGGGTCCAAATCTTCTGGTTAGTGTCAGAACCTCTCTTTCTAATGCTGACCAAACAAAAGCTTACTTACCTATCTCTGATTTTTCTGGCTGATCTTCAGAGGCAGGCCCCTACACATGATTTCTCGAGAGGAGAATGGAGCGAAATCACCATGAAGTCATGCCCAGCTCTTACGACACAAGCTGCTTTATCCTCCAAGATAAATTTTAAATGTTCCAGAACTTCTCACTGAGTTAATCTGAGTGTATGAGAAAATGGCTGAATGTGTACTTGTATAAGTTTGTAAGCGTGTTGAGTGGGTGAGACAGAGGAGGTAAGTGAGGTAAGTGAATGAGGAAGTGGGGTAGTGTGGTCAGTGATAAAGGGATAGTATAGGTGAGGTAAGTGGGTAAGGGATAAGGTGGATAGAATGGCATGTGATACAGGGTGGTGGATGAGTGGGTGGCAGGTAGAGTAAAAGCTAAGTAGTGTAGTAGGTGTTCAGTTGGCAGGGTGACAGTTGGCTAGGTTAACACTGAGTTAGAGTTTGAGACGTTTCCGGAAGGTCTATGGAGGACGGAATTGCCGAGCAATTCTGAAATTCCATTGGACAATTCCTACAGAGTCAGCGTATCAGGAATTCTGTCTGTCTCTGATCATCATGCAGTCTCTGAATGTCCACAAGCTGGATGGTCGAGCCCATTGTACATATTTACCTAATTAATTTCTTTAAAGAACCTGCAGAATTATGAAATATTTTATTTCTCTCAATCTTCCAATTCTAAATGTTGTCTTTCTGTATTAATTTAACACGAGCGATTAGATTAGATTACCTACAGTATGGAAACAGGCCCTTCAGCCCACCCAGTCCACACTGACCCATTTCCCTCTAACTAATGCACCTAACACTACGAGCAATTTAGTATAGCCAATTCACCTGACTTGCACATCTTTGGATTTTGGGAGGAAACCAGAGCACCTGGATAAAATTCACAGAAACAGTTACCTGAGCTGGAATTGAACTGGGGTCCTTGAGGTTGTGAGGTAGCAGTGCTAACCACTGAGCCACTGTGTTGCGATATCAACTGGGGAGTCTATTTTATAACTATCCAAATTTAATTTCAGTTCTGAGGAAGGGTTACTGGACCCAAAACATTAACTCTGATTTCTCTGCACAGATGCTGCCAGACCTGCAGAGCTTTTCCAGTAATTTCTGTTTTTGGTAACTTTATTGAAGTCAAGATTTAGCCCTTTGTTTTTTAAACTTCAAGTTTGTCATCATTTAAGTTTTTTTTCTGATGTACTTCATAGTTTCTTTTAGCTTACCAAAAAACATATGTTTCTCAATTAAAAGAAATCACAGATGCATTCAAGTGTCCTTGATATTATCTGGCTCAAGGGACCTTCAGCAAGTCTTCTTCGGAAATATTTCATGTTAAAATAGGTGAATGCTCAGAAAGGCATTCAACAAACAGGAATTAACAGAAGCGATGAATTCATGATGAAGTGCACCCATTGGGAAGTAATTCTCATGAGACTTCATTTTGTGGAATGTACAATTTGTGATTTTTGCATCTATTCATGCTAATTATCATTAATGTATTAATGGACACCAAGGGCTACATGCCCTCATTTTTACAAGACTGCCTCTTTAAATGCTATTACAGTTAGGAGTGCCAGTTTGCAGAATCTCCATAGGAATATTCATGACATTTCTTTACCTCTTTTTTAACATTTCCATCCTGATTAACTGCAAAGAAATGAATACCTGATTAAGTACCAACATCTCTTTAATGCCATACTGCATAATCCATGCTTTAATTCTTATTAATATTTCTATACAGTGATGCTTTATAAAGGTTACTTGTAATACTCATTTTGCAAATGCTATCTGGAATGCAAACTGTGATCTGTTTTAGTTAAATGATGATATTAAACTGAGCTCAAAGAGGTTAAGGAAATCTGTATAAAATTCATGTGAAAGAAGAGAAATGAATACCACTTTACATTATGTGATGCGTGCAATTTCAAGCACCATTTAATGACATATCTCCTGTAGTAACTCCATACATGTGTGCATATCTAGTCACACAAAATTACATCTCCATTACATGAGCAAAAACAAAAAAAAATGCTTCAGTTTTGAAGTTTAGGGCATTCATTTTATTATACTGTTTCAGCAGACTGTGCGATATATGAAAGAACAGTACTGAAATACAAAACAAGACCTACATTGGTTTGTAGGTCTATCTTCTCAGTGGGACTGAAATTCCAATTTCTGCTGGTCGCAAGAGGGAGATTGTGGTATTAAGGTCAAAAGTATTAATAGACCATTGATCAATGCTTAGTACTGTTGTGCCCTTCCTATACCATGAGAAAATGGATCAATGAATATTAGCAAAAATAAATCTCATTTTTTTTTGTTTGTAAAGGTCTTTTTAAGGTTGTTACTGAAGTACTTGTGCAACATTTCATAAAAGTATAATCCGATCTGTAGTTAGTGAGCTTAATGGTTCAGATGCCTTTTTCATGAGCCACGTTTTCTTATATTCTTGGGTCAATATAAATGACCTTCATAATTTTAGAATTTATTGGTTAATTGGCCTTCTCCAAAAATGTACACAATATTTGCTGTTGAGATTGGCTTTAATTGTTTTTACTTCAACAAACACTAGTAACTTATGACAGACTTTATTGAAAACAAAGTAACAAAATGTCAAGATTGATAGACAGAATTCATTTTTTTAAACAATGCATCAAGTTGTGAGTTTAATTTCCTTTTATTATAAATGCACATGTTGTACTTAGGATTTTAATGATACATATATCTACTACTCATGCAGCTTAATTTGACACACAAAAGCCACATTGTAATTTAGGTCGACTCCTATTGAAACAAATTTGGATCTTGCCTTGAGGAATTTTTTAAAGGTTGTCAACCCTGTGCTTTTATGTCTTAAGCCATCAAATTCCTTACAGGCAAATTACTTTATCTTTGTTATTTCAACAAAATTCTAAAGAGAACTGTAATTACATATTAATGCTGAGCACTAGATGACATCAAGCTTTTATGATGCATGTGATTAACATTGGTAGACAGTATCCTCCAGTTAAATGGAAAGTGTCTTGTCTGAGATGGGATGGAATGGCTGGGTCAACTTTCCATAACCTGGGAACTTTGAGACAGATGATGTGAATTTTTATTTCCTACATTATAAAACCACATAGGATACAGGGGGAGAATTAGGCCTTTCAACCCATCATGACTGCTCCAACTTTCGATTGTGGCTGATACGTTTCTCAACCCCATTTTCCTGCCTTCTCCCTGTGGCCCTTGATCTCCTTATTAATTGAGAACCTATCTACCACTGCCTGAAATACAATGACGTGGTCTCCACATCCTTCAGTGCAATGAGTTCCATAAATTCACTACACTCTAGCTGAAGAAATTTATTCTTATCTCAATTCTAATGAGTCGTCCCTTCATTCTGTTTCCTCAAGTCCTATCCTCTCCTACTAGTGGATATATCTTCTCCACATCCACTCTTTCCAGGACTCTCAGTATTCAGTAAGTTTCAATAAGATTCCCTCTCATCCTTCTAAACTCTATAACCTAGGGTCCTCAACCACTCCTCATATGATAAGTTTTTCATCCCCAGGATCATTCTTGTAAATCTCCTTGGGAACCCCTCCTTTGCCAACACATCGATCCTTAGATACTGGGCCCAAAACTGCTTACAATATTCCAATTGCAGTCTGACCAAAGCCTTATACAGCTTCAGCAGTACATCTCTGCTCTTGTATTCTAATTGTTCACTTACTGGCCACCACATATCAAGGCATCCAACAAAATCCGTAACTTTTAATGTAACATTTTGTTTGCTGATGGAAACTTACTCAAAAGGGGACAGAAAACGGATTCCACCTGAAATGTATTTGTGATTATCTAATGTTCTTCACAAATTTTAATGAAAAATAATCTCACTCAGACAACTTTTTTAAAAGTAATCATGAATTTATATTCTTACTCACGGGACCGTAGTCTTTTTCTGCATTATGCCATTATATCTGAACTTCTGCAAGTTGTTGACCTGTTTAGTATTAGTTGCTTTTGACTCCTAGGCTGATGAAAAGATATTCTTTTAATATTGTTATCAATGGAAATTATACTTAAATGATGTTATATGCAATTCTCTCCACATCTCTGTGATTAAAAAAACGGTTGCATATTCTGGATTTCTCACAAATCTTGACTGGCAGATGCTTTGATACATGGATTCTTAATGAGGGACAATAAGATAATGTTGAGTATGTGAAACATTGAACCGTGCAATGCCCACACTCCCTGTATTATAATGCACAAAGACTTTAGATCTGCATAATGCAATATGCTCAAGGCATGTAGCATGCTCCAGTGCAGTCAGCTAAGTCAGAGTAGTTGGAGCCTGGAGAATTTCTGCTTGCATGAGTCATTAAGCTGTAGAATGGAAGTATAAAATTAAGGCAAGGCAACCACTAGAGTGTTTGCAGCCCCACAAAGCCCATCTGAAATAAGCATTGAGGAAGAAGCCCATGTGAAGATGGAATAAAAGACATTCTGCTTCCTGGCTGATGAATAGTTGTCATCCCCACTAAGCCCCCTCAGTTGCCATTGTTCCAACTTGCTCACCGACAGCACAATATCATGCTTATTTAAAAAGGCAATTGGCAGCCCTTGCTCTCATATGAATCTAGGTCCACACATATTATTTTTCATAATTACACCCTCCCCACCAACTCAGTCTTTGTACCCAAACCATATTGTACTCCAAGCACTGAGAACACCAACCACAAAAATGGTCTAAAGAGCTGACTTTGCAATATTTATAAATTCAATAACATTTTGTTGAAGCCTCTAATAATGATAATGCTACATGGGACAAGTATTGTTCACCTCTGGTTGATGTATTTGCTTGAATTTATGATAGCACAATTTTAATTGCTATATGGTTTATTTGCACTAAATTTGAAATGATTCTATTTATCCCCAAATTACTTTTGCACAGTTGCACTAAGACTGAAATACATAATTAGAATTATCAGAACTCTCCAAAGGTTCTCCTCCCTAAAACACAGGTGTGGTAGTACCAGAAACAGAATGACCTCTGAGTGATTTTTGCTAACACAACTGTGTAGAGACGTAGAATGATTTAGCTTTGATATGGTTTCCAGAATCTGGACAGTAGAGAACCTCTACTACAAAAAGGATGTCACAAAGCTAATCCCTTTTTACCTAAAAACTGTTCCTTGACTCAAGGAGACTCCATCCTTGATTCATTTCAGAATGGCAATAAACCGGGCTGGGCTCCAATCAGTCTGGTTTGGTACAGAGATGAAATGGATTTTGAAAGGCCTTTTGTTTATATGTAAACAGGTGACACTTCAGACCAAAGTGGTCATGCTTTTGAATTGACCTGTATAAAGAGAGGGGAGTGGTTAGCTCTCTAGCTGAGCTGAGCTGAGCAGTTTTAGTTCAGTCTTGAAGTGGGAAGTTCAACAGTGAGCTGTGTGGAAACTGTCTCTCTTTGCTGCTCTTCAACTTCAACCTGTAAGCATCTGTTCTATTTTTACTGGTTTGTAAAGGGAGTTTGCTTATTAGAACTGTTGTGTATATTCAGAACAGCATAATTAAGTCTCGTTGGATAGGAGTTCTGTAGGGGTTCTGTATTCTATTCTTTGTGTTTCATTGTGTAATTTTGTGAATAACTTTTTTGTCTGTTTTAAAATCTAGTAGTCATCCTAGCAATCTTACTCCAGGTAATTTTCACTGTACACTTACCAAAACAAATTGCAAAGTTATGATCTGGGGCTGCCCGCTTAAGGATGTTTTGAGTGGTCTTGGCATAGTCCATCACAGGGAGATAGCATGTAAATGAATAGGGCATTTCACTGACGCAATCTTTCCAGAGGTTTTGGTAATTTCTTGTGAATAACATGTTAGGATGATCAGAAGAAAGGATAATTGAGCCAAATATATTGGTCACAAGTCATCACTTCAAATAATGCTTTCACAGCTATATTCCATGCTGATGGAGTTTAGGGGAGTGACTGACTGAGATATTAAATGAGGAAGCACGAAAAGCAGAAAAAAAAATTGCATTTTTTTCTAAGCTTGAACAAGATGTCTGTTTACTTCATGGTCTCCAATGAGATAATTCAAACGCACTTTTCTCAAGATCACAAAGGATCTAATCCAGCCATGATAGGAGGTAATGTTGTCATGGCATTGTCACTGGAATATTAAGTGAGAGATTCAGGTAATCTTTTGGGGACCTAGGTTTGAAAGGTGCTATGGTAGAGATTGGAGGTTGGCCTCAATATTAAAATTCTGAATGACCATGAATGTATCACCGGTAATCATTGAAAGCTATCAATTACGCTAATGTGGTTTATAAAGAAATGTCACAGCGCTGAAGTGTCAGAGCAAGCCAGTCAGTTATATCAAATATGACAAAGCCTCAAAGGAATTAAACTGAACCATGAACTAATGTTGGCAGCAGCAAAGGCAAACTCAGTCCTATCAATAATGCAATGACCTCCTTACTGAGGGCTAGTGCCAAAATTAAGAGAGCTGTCCCACACAATAATCAATCAACAGCACAAACACTCAGAATCATACCTTACATACAATCATCAACATCACCACCCTGGGTATTTGCCCTCCTACAGGCACATACCAGTTGTGGCATGACAGTGATACATTGGCATGACACCCCTCAACATTGACTCTGGCCTGCATGAAGCGTCATGGTATAACAAAGTCATAGAGATGTACAGCATAGAAACAGACCCTTCAGTCCAACCCATCCATGCTGACCAGATATCCCAACCCAATTTAGTCACACCTGCCAGCACCCGGCCCATATCCCTCCAAACCTTTCCCATTCATATACCCATCCAAATGCCTCTTAAATGTTGCAATTATATCAGCCTCCACCACTTCCTCTGGAAGCTCATTCCATACACGTACCACCCTCTGCGTGAAAAAGTTGTCCCTTAGGTCTCTTTTATATCTTTCCCCTCTCACCCTAAACCTATGCCCTCTAGTTCTGGACTCCCCGACCCCAGGAAGAAGACTTTGCCTATTTATCCTATCCATGCCCCTCATAATTTTGTAAAACTCTATAAGATCATCCCTCAGGAAAAATAGGGAAAACAACCCCAGCCTGTTCAGCCTCTCCCTATAACTCAAATCCTCCAAGCCTGGCAACATCCTTGTAAATCTTTTCTGAACCCTTTCAAGTTTCACAACTTCTTTCCAATAGGAAGGAGACCAGGATTGCCTGCAATATTCTAACAGTGGCCTAACCAATGTCCTGTAAAGTATGGGTGAGGAAACCTCCTGCTGATTAATACGTAGCAACCCAGCTTGGCTGATGAATCAGAATACCACTCAGCTGAAATCCAATTAGATGGGGTACTAGGAAGACAAGAACAAAGGATGGACTCTGTGTGGAGGGACTTTAATGGCTCAGCATTATTAGTTGAGCAAGTTGGGGCTAAAGGACTAAGCCACTAGAAAGGCTTTGTAAAGATGGTGAGAGATCCAACAAGGGAGAAATCTTACTTGACATTTTCCTCATCAGTGTCCCTATCTCATTTATAACCAGAGAGCCAGTAAATGATATTAAAAAGTATTTTTTTCCTTTTGGGTTGTTATTCCACAAAAACATTGAGATATTTGAAAAACAGAAATAGTAAGGGCTTCGACTTCAGTTCTTGGCAGATAATTATCGCTAATCGCACAATGGACTAATTTTGTTGGTTGAGCTTGTCTATATCCTGGCTTATTTTCAGCTTACCTATGCTGATGGGTCAGAATGAGGAGGCTGGCTCTATTTGACTCTCCCAGAAGAGTACTGGCACTTTGCTGCATGGAGTATGAAGTGCAGATGTTGAGGTTGCAGCTGATTGTTGCCGCCCTAGAATTATGGTGCATTTCAAAATGCTCCTCAATCATCCAGTGCAGTTCTGTCACTGTCTCCCCGGAGACTTAAAGCAATTGCAGGCTGAGATTCTCTGACAAATACAGGTGCATGTGTTTCTGGCTGACTTGAAATTATTGATTTGTGGACACAATCTGTCTCCAGTGTAACTTAGCTTGCTTTGCATCTTTTGTCTTTCCTCCCAAACAAAAATAAAGAGAGAACAATTCCAATGTTGCGGATTTCCAAAAAAAAGGGAACTTTGAAAACAGATAGCACAATGCATTCTGAACAAATAAATGCTAAGAGAGAGCAGGGAAAAAGAATATAAGGCCTCCTGGACAACAGCAAGAGAAACTTTCAATATCTATTTTACATATAGCCACATTTTTCCATAGTGTTGTTGCAATAAACACTTCAGAAAGTCATACAGACATTTGAATAATGATCTCACTTCAATATTGAAAAAAAGAGAAATTAGTGAGTCCATTTGACAAGCTAATTGTAGAATTGAGTGGTGTACTAAATAGATAAGTAATCAGTGGAAGTAACCTTTACCCTCATTTTAGATTGGATATATCCATGTTATTCCTGGTCATTGGATGTAAAGAATTGAAAACCCTCCCCCTGCATCTCGATATCTGCATGTGTAACACGATGAGCTCTAAACTGCTAATTGCTTTCTTTGAGTATTTACTGTTAGCACTCTTCAATGTTCAGCAGCTCAATACTTACATCTCTTACGATTTCTGAAATAGGTTGTTAGACAACATTTCAAGGATTGGCTATTGTGTCATTCTTTAGGAAAGGTAATGATCTTCAGTCTTTCAATCTACTCACAGAAGGAAATTAGTGGCCCTTTCCTACTTTTGAGTAAGCTCTCAGCAAGAGGTGGAATCCAAACAGAAGCTCTCATTTCAGGTGTAGTTCAGCAAGTAGGAATGCTTCCAAAGCCAAGGCAAGAGGTTCATGCTGCAACATCTTACATCTTTCAACTTGTTACTTTTTGAGTTAAATAATTATTACTTTATTGCACAAAAATGTGGGAGTCCTTCAGTAAGGACATTGATCTGGTGCTATGCAGGTCAAGTTTAGGTCGAGCAGTTGCAACAGAAACACTGCATCTTGGAATATAACCAAGGTCGCTAATTTAAAATAGTTCCACAATGCTTATTCTACTGAACACTCAGTAGTCAGAATGGAAGGATAAAAGGACAAGTCATTCAGAGTTTTATTAAGGAGCTTTTCTGGATGCACCATATCCCTCAATACCTTTGGCTAACAAAAATGTCAATCCTAGGCTGACTCGTAAGAATCACTGGACTTGAAATGTTAACTCTGCTTTCTTCCCACAGATGCTGCCATACCTGCTGAGCTTTTCCAGTAATTTCTCTTTTTGTTTCAGATCTCCAGCATCTTTATATTATTTCCTTAGAGTTGTCCATGAACTAATAATTTGTAGAATCTTTTGTATAGCCTCCCTTTAGTTAGCGAAAGCTTCAGTTTAAAAATAATTAGTAATACTATTTTATGTGTTAAATAAGATGCAGGTTCAGTTATTGTACTGAAAACTTTTTTATGCAAAAAATACTCCAATTATTAGGTAATATTCAAAAACAAAGATTAAGCTAAAGATAAAAAAAAATCTCAGGACAATTGTTGTGTTGAGTCTCATGGTCAGTCTGCCGTAGATCTGCAGGAGATATGCTCATGTTATTATTACTGCATCGTAGCTCCTGACCTGATGATATAAAGGTCTCAAAAACCCTCTTAACTTGTTCCAATTGAATTGTTAATGGAAGTACGCTAGGCCTTTGGAAGTGAATAGCTTAATGTTAACCTAGACATAAATGTGCCTATGAATATCTGATGTGTTAAAGTAAGTTGTAATAAACATCTGTTAGATCTTTCAATAACACATTTTCTATTCCCTGTTTCTCATGTTATGAATGATAACATGAAGTATCACTTCATCAGATAAAGGTCACCCACTGGAGGCAAAATGCACTTCAAAGATGAAAATGGCTAATCCACCCAGCCTGCACATCTCGAGACACTACACCACAATTTAGTATTGTCAACCCACCTAATGTTCATATCTTTTGACTGGGGAGGGAACCTCATGGAAATCCACATAGACATCAGGAGAACATCTCAGCAGGTGACAGCATCTGTAAGGAGAGAAAAGAGCTGATGTTTCTAGTCTAACTGACCCTTTGTCAAAGCTTTGACAAAGGGTCAGTTAGACTCAAAACGTCAGCTCTTTTCTCTTCTTACAGATGCTGCCAGACCTGCTGAGATTTTCCAGCATTTTCTCTTTTGCTTTCAGATTCCAGCATCCGCAGTAATTTGCTTTTATCCATGGGAGAACCAACAGTCATCTAAGGCCGGAATCTAGATCTCTGGCACTGTGAGGCAGCAGTGTTAATCACTATGCTACCATGCTGCCCAGTTAAATAGAGGGCCAAGCCGATTGGTGACTAGGAGGGGATTTACACATGGAGGCAATGGATATGGATAAGGTGTTAAGTTAATAGCCTGAACTTTTCAATGCTACCCAAGCTATGGTGACAGAGAAGGAGGCACTGTCAGCAGAAGTGTTCAAAATAGATGAAGAGGAAGTAAAAAAAATGGATTAATTGTGCTTAAGGTAGACAAGACTCCAGGACCAGATGTAATGCATCCAAGGACTTTTAAGGAAGTGAGGGTGGAATTTACAGAGACACTGGACATAATCTTCCAGTGTTCTCTTGACTTGGAGAAGGTACTGGAACTGGAAAATTGCAAACATCCCAACTTTGTTCAAGGAAAGTTGTAAGGATTAGCCCTGACCAGTCAGTTTAGCTTCAGTGGTGGAACCTTCAAGAAATAATTCTTTGGGACAGATTTAGTAAAAGGTAGGTTAATTAGGGAGACATGCTGTGGAGGTGCCAGTGTCAGAGTGGCATGGACAAAGTTAAAAATCACACACCACCAGGCTATAGTCCAACTAGCTTACTAGCTTTCAGAGCACTGCTCCTTCATCAAGTAGTGAAGGAGCAGGACTCTGAAAGCTAGTACCTCCAAATAAATCTGTTGGACTATAACCTGGTATTGTGTGATTTTTAACTAATTAGGAAGAGCCATAATGGTTTTCTAAAGGGGAAGCACATTTAATTAACTTGTTGGAATTTTATGAAGGGGCAACTGAAAGATTTGCTGAGAGTAACATTGCCGATGTGGTGTTCATGGAAGATGTTTGTTACAGTGCCATACCACAAACATTTGTAAGGAAAGTTATATGAAATGCAATAACAAAAACAATAGCAATGTGGATACAAAATTTGCCGAGTGATAGAAAGAGTATAATGGCCAATGTTATTTTTTGGGGCAGAGGAATGTTTTGCAGTGGAATTCCTTTGTGGCCAGTATTGGGACGCTTGCGTTTTCTCATAAATATAAATGACTTAGGCTTAGGAGTGAAGTAGAATATTCCAAAGTTTGCGGATGACACAGAGGAATTGTAAACTGCAAGAAGATCAGTGTAGCATACCAATAGGATAATAACAATCCCACAGAGTGGGTCGATAAGTGGCAGATAGGTTTTAAGGCAGAAAAACAACAAGTGATGCATTTTGGTAGAAAGAACATTGAAAGACAATACAAAATAGGAGGTAAAATACTTAAGACATTGCAGGAGCAGAGGGTTCTGGATGTGCTTGTGCATGGGTCATTGAAGGTAGCAGGGCAGGTTGGAGGCAATTAATAAAACATACAGAACCCTCAGCAATATTAATAGGAGTATAGTTATGAGAAAAAGGAGGTGATGTTGAACCTAAATAAGACACCTTTTGGACTTTAGCTGCATTAATTTGTATAGTTCCTGGCTTCACATTATAAGAAAGGTATAAAAGGATTGGAAAGAGTGCAGAAGTGGTTTAAAGTAATAGTTGCAGGATGAGGAATGTCACTTACAGAAATAGATTAAGAGGTTGTCACTGTTTTCCTTAGAGAGAAGAAGACAATTGGGAGATCAGACAAACACTTTCAAAGTCATGAGCGAGCTGAATAAATAGGGAGAAGTCTGCAAACCCGTATAAAATTACATCCTTGGACATTCCCCTGTTCCTTAATTTAGATAACTTATCAAAAAATTCGATCACATTTCTCAGATATGACCCATCCTTTACACATCCATGTTAGCTCTCAGACCAGAGGAAAGTCTACAATATGTTCAGAAACAGAAGTTGTTGGAAAAGCTCAGCAGGTCTGAGGAAGGGTCACCAGACCCGAAACATTAACTATGATTTCTCTTCACAGATGCTGCTTGACCTCCTGAGCTTTTCCAGCAACTTCTGTTTTTGTTACTGATTTACAGCATCCACAGTCTTTTCGGTTCCTACAATGTATTCAGTCAATTTTCAGATAACAAATGTAATCTGTATCTAACATTTAAATAAAATTTGACCCCATCTTTTGAAAGAACTCACATTTGCATAGCACCTTTCACCTCATAATGTCCCAAAGCATGGGATAATCTATGAAATAGATTTGAAGTTTAGTCACTGTTATAATGTCACAAATCACATTAGAAATCCCTAAAGGCAGATAAGTTCACTTGCATTCTCTACTTTAATTAATTAAATGTTCAAAGACAGTTGAGCCAAAATTATAGAATTATTTTCATTGCTATGCATTAACTTAAAATAACACATAAACTTTTGTAAAGTGTGTTGGTACTTGTTATGGAGATTGGTTTGATAGCTTTTAGTTATCACCAATAATCTATTAACATAACATAAGAACTTCAGTTTAATTACAAATGCTCATTTTTCAGGAGTTCACTGTACAAAAGATTTTAAATGCTTTTATTCAAAATACTTTAAAGAGCCATCTCAAATCAATTTTTTTTTGCTTATCTTGACTTATTTTTTGACATTTTATTTGAACAGTGAGCACTAAAACATCACATGACAAATTGACTTGCCAAATTAATTGACCTTGAAAGTATGAGTTAGCTGAACGGACCTGTATAGGTGAAATAACAAATTCATTGAAGCACCCTATGCTAATGACTATATCTAATTCAAGTTTCTAGCTTGATAAAACTTTGCAGCTCCTCTCAACTTCACTGTTATCAGTCGTTATTATTTAAGAATCAACACTGTTTGGATAAACAAAGGGAAACACTGTTAATCGTATATTTCTTTTTGTATTTTAATGTTTAATATATAATTGGATGAATCCAAAATGTTACATTTCCACTATCACTAAATGTTAATGGGTTTCCAAATGTTGCTCACAGTGATGTAGATTTTGACTTCCTGTAACAAGTTAACATGGATGATAGAAAATCAGCAACCCAGTTTATATCTCCAACACAACTATTTGGGAATATAGTTTATGACATTTTATTTTACACAAATATTAACAATGATAGTACTCTATCTATGTGTAGCACTTTAGCATGAGGAATGAGAGAAAAATACAAAGGGATGGAAACTAGCCTTGAGCAGTGACACAAAAGGGAAAGCATCTTCTGCTTATTATACTCAGCAGCTGACATTCAGTCACAGAAGCAAGCAAGAGCATGGTGGGAATTAAAATCAAAAATAAGAACTTTATACCTGTGGCATTGCTAGAACAGCTGCCACTGCAGTTCAGCAAGTACAGGGATGATGAGTAAACAAAGTTTCTATGATTTGGTTAATCCATCTTGGCATCGTCCTGAGGTCTTCAGCATTGCAAACTCCAGTCTTTGGTCAATTTGATTTGTTATATATGATGTCAAGTCTCCAAGACCTGAAGACCAGGTCAACACTCTTGTAAGTGAACATTGAGAAGCTTTGAAAAACATAAACTATAAACCAGGGATCTTAAGAGAGAACACCTTATGTTCCCGTTCTACATGGTGTGGTGTCACTTGAACATAGTTCATTATGCACATGTTCAGTAACTGATTTTAGAGTAAATGTAGAGTACAGTTAAAGCTTTACTTCACATTTCTCTCCCACCACCCCAACTCCAAGTTCATTTATGGTATCCACTTTAACCATTATCATGTAACTATGGTAAGGCCCTCTTTATTCTCATGCACTGCACCCCAAAATGTGCATGGGACAGACACACACTCTGTCTCTCTCCATTAACCTTATTGACTACCTACCGCACCTGTGTGCTAACTTCCTGTGTTTCATGCACAAGTACCCCCAGCTCTCTGCAGGCTTTCTCTATTTAAATACTAGCAGTTTTTTGTTCCCCCTTCCAAAATGAATACCTTCATATTTTTCCACATTATACTCCATTTGCCAACTTTTTGCCCATTTATTAATCTATTGATATCTTACTGTAAACTTTTTACATGCCTTGCACAAATTGCCTTTCCACCTGTTTGTGTGTTGTCTGCAAACTTAGCTAGAGTACATTCACTTCCACCCTCCAAGACATTAATGTATATTGTAAACTGTTGCAGTCGAATCACTGAACCCTGTAAGTATTGTGGCCATTTCAGAGACATGGGTAGAGCAGGGACAGGAATGATTATTGCAGTTTCCGGGCTTTAGATGTTTCAGTAAGAACAGAGAAAATGGTAAAAGGGGGCAGAGGAGTAGTGTAACACTGTTAATCAATGAAAGTATTACTATGGCAGAACGCATGTCTGAGGACTCATCGGCTGAGGTAGTATGGGCTGAGATTAGAAACAGGAAAGGAGAGGTCACCTTGTTGGGAGTTTTCCATAGGCCACCAAATAGTTCCAGATATGTAGAGGATAGGATAGCAAAGGTGATCCTCGAAAGGGAAAGTGAGGACTGCAGATGCTGGAGATCAGAGCTGAAAATGTGTTGCTGGAAAAGCGCAGCAGGTAAGGCAGCATCCAGGGAACAGGAGAATCGACGTTTCGGGCATAAGCCCTGAAGAAGGGCTTATGCCCGAAACGTCGATTCTCCTGTTCCCTGGATGCTGCCTGACCTGCTGTGCTTTGCCAGCAACATATTTTCAGCTCTGATCCTCGAAAGGACCAAGAGTGATAGCGTAGTTGTCATGGGGCTTTAACTTTACAAATATTGACTGGGAATACTATAGTTCAATTACTTCAGATGGGTCAGTTTTTGTCCAATGTGTGCAGGAGGGTTTTCTGACACAGTAGTAGACAGGTCAACAGGAGTGAGGCCAGATTAGATTTGGTACTGTGTAATGAACTTGGCCAGGTGTTAGATTTGGAGTTAGGTGATCACTTTGATGATAGTGACCACACTTATGTTTTCTTTAGTGATGGAAAGGGATAGGGACATACCGCAAGACAAGAGTTATAGCTGGGAGAAAGGCAATTACGATGCGATTAGGCAAGGTTGAGGAAGTTTAGGATGGGGAAGGAAACTACAGTGGATGGGCACAATTGAAATGTGGCGCTTATTCAAGGACCAGTTACTACAAGTCCTTGATAAGTATGCACTGGTCAGGCAGGGAAGAAGTGGTCGAGCGAGGGAGCTGTGATTTACTCAGGAAGTTGAATCTCTTGTCAAGAGGAAGAAGAAAGCTTATGTTCAGATGAGATGTGATGGCTCAGTTAGGGCACTTAAGAGTTATAAGTTAACCAGGAAAGACCTAAAGAGAGAGCTAAGATGAGCCAGGAGAGGACATGAGAAGTTGTTGGTGAATAGGATCAAGGAAAACCCTAAGGCTTTCTATAGGTATATCAGGAATAAAAGAATGATTAAGAGTAAGATGAAGGCCAATCAAGCACGGTTGTGGGAAGTTGTGGGTGGGGGCAAGGAGATAGGGAAGCACTAAATGAATACTTTTTGTCAGTATTCACACTAGAAAAAGACAATGTAGTTGAGGATAATTCTGAGATACAGGTGACTAGACTAGATGGAATTGAGGTGCATAAGGAGGAGGTTTTAGCAATTCTGGCAAGTGTAAAAATAGATAAGTCCAGGGTGTAGGTTTGCTCGCTGAGCTGTAGGTTTGATATCCAGACGTTTCATTACTTGGCTAGGTAACATCATCAGTGGTGACCTCCAAGTGAAGCGAAGCTGTTGTCTCCTGCTTTCTATTTATATCTTTCTCCTGGATGGGGGTTCCTGGGGTTTGTGGTGATGTCATTTCCTGTTCGTTTTCTGAGGGGTTGATAGATGGCATCTAGATCTATGTGTTTGTTTATGGCGTTGTGGTTAGAGTGCCAGGCCTCGAGGAATTCTCTGGCATGTCTTTGCTTAGCCTGTCCTAGGATAGATGTGTTGTCCCAGTCGAAATGGTGGATTTTTTTCATCCGTGTGTAGGGCTACGAGGGCTAGCTAGTGTTCGTGTATCCTGGTGGATAAGTCCCCTGGGCAGAATGGGATTTATCCTAGGATTCTCTGGGAAGCCATGGAGGAGATTGCAGAGCCTTTGGTTTTGAGCTTTATGTTGTCATTGTCTACAGGAATTGTGCCAGAAGACTAGAGGATAGCAAATGTTGTTCCCTTGTTCAAAAATGGGAGTAGAGACAACCCTGGTAATTATAGACCTGTGAGCCTTACTTCGGTTGTGGGTAAAGTGTTGGAAAAGGTTATAAGATATAGGAGTTATAATCATCCAGAAAGAAATATGTTGATTATGGATAGTCAACACTGTTTTGTGAAGGTTAGGTCGTGCCTCACAAACCTTATTGAATTCTTTGAGAAGGTGGATAGATGAGGGTAAAGCAGTTAATGTGGTGTATATGGATTTTAGTAAGGCGTTTGATAAGGTTCCCTACAGTAGGCTATCACACAAAATACGGATGCATGGGATTGAGGGGGATTTAGCAGTTTAGATCAGAAATTTGCTCACTGAGAAAAGACAGAATATAGATGAGTCTACTACTGTTACAGGCAATGAATTCCATGTCTCTGCTACTCTCTGAGTAACAAAACTACCTCTGATATCTGTCCTATATCCATCACTCCTCAATTTAATCCTATGTCCCCTTGTGCTAGCCATTGCCATCCAAGGAAAAAGGCTCTCACTGTACAGGCGAAAGTAAAGATTACAGATGCTGGAGATTAGGGTCGAGTGTGGTGCTGGAAAAGCACAGCAGGTCAGACAGAATCCGAGGAGCAGGAGAATTGACATTTTGATGATTCCTGATGAAGGGCTTATGCCCGAAACGTTGATTTTCCTGTTCCTCTGCCTGACCTGTTCTGCTTTTCCAGCATCACACTCTCGGCCCTCTGCACAACTACATGCTGCAATGTTTTTTTTTACCATTCAAATAATAGTCCTTTTTGCTGTTCTTCCTACCAAAATGGATGATTTCACATTTAGCAACATTGTACTTCATCTGCCAGACCTTTGCTCACCCACTTAAACTATCTATGTCCCTTTGCAAAGTTTCACAGTCTTCTGCACGCTTTGCTCGACCACTCATCTTAGTGTCATCTGCAAACTTTGATACACTACACGTGGTCCCAAACTCCAAATCATCTATGAAAGTTGTGAATAATTGTGGTCCCAATGTTGATCCCGGAGGCACACCACTAGTCACTGATCACCAACTAGAAAAGTATTTATTTATTTCCACTCTGCTTCCTGTTGGTTAACCAACCCTCTATCTATGCTAATGCATTGCCCATAAAGCCTTCCATCTTTATCTTATGTAGCAGCCTTTTGTGCAGCACCTTGTCGAATGCCTTTTGAAAATCTAGATATTCCACATTTACTCGGTTCCCATTGTGCATATGCATAATGTCTTCATAGACTTACTTTTCATACACCTATGCTGCAGCTACACAATGGGACAATTTCTATCCCAATGTCTTGTTATTTCTTCTTTAATAATAGATTCAAGCATTTTCCCCATTGCAGAAGTTAAGCTAACTTGTCTATAATTCTCCATCTTTTGTCTACCTCCATTTTTAAACAGTGGCGTCACATTTGCTGTTTTCCAATCTGCTGGAACTGCCCCAGAGTCCAGTGAATTTCAGAAAATTACCACAAGTGCATTTGCTATTTCTCCTACCATGTCTTTTCGCACCCTTGGATGCACTCCATCAGGACCATGAGACTTGTCTAGCTTTAACTCCATTAGCTTGCCCAACAGTACCTCTTTTGTGATAATGATCGTTTCAAGATCCTCACCTACCTTCATCCCTTTGTCAATTACTAATATGTTATTAGTGTCCTCCACTATGAAGATCGACACAAAACACCTGTTCAATACCTCGGCCATTTCCTCACATCTCATTATTAAATCCCCCTTCTCATCATCTAAAGGACCAATATTTACCTTGGCCACTCTTTCATTTTATACATTTGTAGAATCTTTTGTTATCTGTCTATATTCTGAGCTAGTTTACTCTCACAATCTACCTTACTTTCTTTTATAGCTTTCTTTGTGGTTTTAAGTTTGCAGGCTTCATGTTTAAATTTCACCTCACACTGAAGTATGCATCAAACATCCTCAATAGTTCTTCATATGGTGCTGCATTTTTATCAATCATCTGTCTTGTAACAGCATCATTCACAGTGTTCCCAATAATATGTAGTAATCTATGACCTGGTCCTCTTGTCCATTAGTTTAAGCTAAGTCAAGCTACTGCATACCGTATAAATACTTTCTTCCAAATCTTTCATCCCTCAGCCTTCTGCAATCTTTCAATTGCTTGAAATGTTTTTGGGAGTAGCAGAGTAGTTTCTGTAACTCCCTTGATTTCTGGATCTGCTCCCTCATCCCACTAACTATTTATCCTGCTGCCTGCTGCTTTGAATCAGTGCATAAAACTATCAGGTATTTGGATCCATTTTTTTGTCCTTCTGCTATGTCTACAATGTTCCCTGAGGTTCTGATAAGTATTGATAATATTCTTTTACCTTTCTGATGACAAAGTTCTCTTCAACTGATGCATTCAACACATTTTCTGCTGGTACTGGCAATGCCAGCGTGTTCTATTAAGTTTATGGACTCTAATTCAAATTAGCTCCGAAATTACTGCTTCTTGACTCCATGCTAATTTCTGGAAGAACTCTTTCTTTTTGTCTTAGTATTGATGCAGATTATCCTAAAAGCTTCTCTTCCATTTTACCTGCCTTTGCATAATCAGTTTATACTGACAACATCATTACTCTAATGTCTCATTGCTCTACAGAGTTGGTCACTTACACTGCTTCCCTTTTCTCACCAATCTTTTATTAACATTACCATGGGAGTTTGAATCAACTCCATTTTAACATAAATGGATCATTCAAAATAGCTATAGGATTCAAACTTTTCAAAACAAAACGTTCTTAGGACAAGAACATTCATGGCTAGACCAGCATTTAATGCCCAATTCCAAGAGTGAGTGCCTGAACTCCATGTAGACAAGACTTTTTTCTCTAAAAGAGATTAGTAAACCAGACTTCTTTTTAACAACAATTGACAGTGGTTAAATAATTGTGGAACATTGAACACAGCAGATGGAAAATGGACCCAAAGTTTTAGGTCAGCTTTTCAAGAATACCAGAATCTTGATTCACCATCTCTAGAACATTAACTTGGTTTCAAGATTACTAGCAAAATGCAGTGGTATTACTATTACCTCCAACTGTTGAGAGAGACAGAGAGAGAGAGAGAGAGATTAGAAGCGATTTTTGTAAGCCTCATTACACAAAGGAGCACTTCAGAAATATTTCAAAATAGGAGAGAGAAATAGAGAACAACATTGTAATAGCTAAGATAAGAAAGAAGATCCTGAATCTATAGCACTCAGTTATGAAAATAATTCCAGGTGCAATGTCCTACGCATACCCATTTAATCTATACATGTAACAAATCAAATAAAGAGATTTTTGGAGGGGTTGAACACAAATCACAGTGCACATATGATGACTTGAAATTCAGAAATGAAGACAAGATCAATGTATTTTGAAATTCCCCAGATCAATACATTATCCATTGAAGATCATACAATTCAAGTAAGATATTTTAAAACTTAAACAATGGTTTGAATGTAAGTTAACTCAATGCATGCACACTTAGTGCAAGAAGCATCATTAAAATAAAAGTAAGAGCTGAGAATGCTGGAGACCGGAAACAAAAGTAGAAAGTGATGGAGAAATTTAGCAGGTCATGCAGTATCTGGAGAGAGAAAAAAGATTATACTTTTTAGGTCAGTGACCCTTTATCAAAATTGGCGCAATTCTGAGACAAATGCCAGCTGGACTTAAAATGTTAATTCTGGTTTTTCTCAGATGTTGCCAGATTTGTGTTTCTCTCGTATTTTGTGCATGTTCGAGGACATTCACTTTTTTAAAAAAGCAAGAATATTGGTAAATAGCACTCATTAAAAGATTCAAGGCTAAGACAAAAATAAGACTTGCAGAAGAGACAGAATATATCCTTCAAATAAAAAAGGTAAATTTAACTATAATGCTACAATGTCAAATCAACATTATCAGACATTGCAGAATAGTGAGGAAATTGAAGTAGACTTAACAGCTATGAAAGCTATAGGCTGCAATAGCATACTTGCAAATAAGAAATTTAAATAGGGCAAATTGTGTAATACTCCTGAGTGACAAATATTTATGCATAACTCAGTTTCAAGGATTCAGGACACTTTAGAACAATTGATTAGAATGGAAAGGAATGCAGAAGATTTGATATGAGAACAATACAATGAAGTGTATTTTCATTAGATATTTCAGGTAAATACGACTGTATTTGTGTCTGAGTATTTTGAACCCCTATCGTCATGTGACAATTAACTGTCTGTGTGCCGACACGAAGTTGATCTGAACATAAAAATTGCAATATTCTGAAGTTTGAAGGTCATGAAAAGTTATATATAAGTATACAAGTTATTTTCATGTACACATGACACTAAAATAATTCCAGTAATTTGTTCTCATTGGCCATTACTGAATGGAAGGAGGCCAATGAAAGGTGGAGCGATTATTGGATTGATTAACAAGTATTCTGCAGATGTGGCTTTGTGGTCAAGCTAGCCGGCATTTGATCATAAGCTTTAAAAAAAAAAATTAGCTGAAAATCTATTGTTTGATCTTTGACCAAATGTAAAATATTAGCTTTTGAAGGTGAATAGAATCTGGTAAAATATGCTAGAAATCTTAATAGCATTGCTAACTACATAGTGAAGAGTTAATTGCTGCACCTCAGCTATGATAAATCGTAGCAGAGGAATCCTCTGTGGATACATAATTTGATATTGAGATTTTGTTTAATACTTTCAAATATTGGTCCCTGTTCACCACTGTGACATTAATTTTCCATTGCCTGCAGTGGTTCAGTGGTAAGAATAAACAAGTAGAGTCTATTTCCTTTTTGAGGAGTAAAGGGATTTGAAATAATATTAGTAGCCACAGCTGTGAGATGATTAGGCTAAACAGCAATGTAACAAAATATGAAATCTGGATGAAATCCAAATGTTCTCAGGGTGAAAATGTTGGACAGTCCCTAATCTAATCTAGCAAAGGTTTACTCAAGAGTTGAGATAAATATGGCATAATGCAGTGTCTTAACAATAACTTTGAAGGCTGGTGATAGAGGCCCCAAAAATTATTCTGCTTTTAATATCTTCCCAACAGTTTATGCATCACTGATTCAGGTTTAGCTGTCTTAATAAGTGTCAAACAGCAATGATTATTATTCTTCCTAAATAATCTTTTAACACAAAGGAATTAGTTTTTTGGATCAATTTATCAGATCTGCATTCATCCTGATTACACAGTAGATGGGACTTTGTAATTGTTACCTAAAAATATCTCACTATTTATCCTTAACATATTTACTTACAGCAAACATTTTTATTATATTTGTTTGAGAAGGTCTTCAAAGAATGAACGAGATAAACAGTGCACAGCAATTAAAAACAGAAAAATGGTTATATCCAGTACAATAGCTGGGAAGTGTACTATATGCTGAGTAGAGGAGATTAAAATGCCCATGTTCTATCTCCTATCTGTATTAATTAAGCCAGGCCTTCAGTTAGGTCATCAATCGGTGATATGGCTGGTTCAGTACATATGATTCAATGTGAGAAAGGACAGGACCAGGCTCGGATATGACATCATTACAAATTCATTCTGACAACTCCCACTCTCCAGATTCACAAATGAAGATTGACCACTTGGATGAGGATGTGGAAGGTTTAGGTATTTCTCTTTATCTGATTACAATAACTTGAATGTTACAAGATTCCTTGAACTAATTGTTCATATTGACATAACAAAGATGTATAATCAATAACCACTTAATGGTTTCAAACTATAAAATGGACTTAGGAAGAGCCAACACCTCATGTACCAAAGTGAAAATTGAAATCGCTGACTGACCAGCCTTTACTGTCATCCACTGTATTATGTTCTGATTACGTGGTGCACTCCAGGTGATCTCAGTGAAGTAATTACACAGTACCCCGAGCTACCGAAAATGTGAACAGAGATTTTCTTAGAGTTTAAAGGGTTAATCACTTGAGCAGGGAACTGAAAGAGAAGAACATGATCTTTAAAACCGAGGGCATCTTGATTCATTTTGTGATACATCCTGTGTTTACATTTCACCTCAGCAAGCATAACATAAACATGTAGTTAATTACTAACTGGTATGACATATCTTATAATTCCCTCCTTTTTTTGAGAATCATTACTGGGTTAAATTGATTTGAAAATATTAGTGAAAGAAGTGAAATGTAGGCTACATTAAAACTGCCTCAGAAAACAATGATATTTTAAGTAGTATAGTGTAGTGAGCTTGTTTGCCTGTAGACTCTGGTAAGAAGTATTGTGGACTTGACTGTACAGTTTATACCACATGGTGTGCTGCAGTTTGAAACCTTCAGATTCAGCTTTATATAGTCAGCAGCAGGGAAGAGCAGAAAATTTAAGAACCCTACATCCAAGAATTAATATTAATCTGTGGTCTCAAATCCAGGCACTCATAAATCCAGCAATTAAAACAGTAACACTAGGCAAGTTAAATGCCTAAGCAGGCTCATACCTAACGAATATGTTCTGACCATACACAACTTAGAAGCTAGCGAAACCTATCCTCTTTCTACAAGGGTTTCGCTAAATTGTCCGAAAATAAAGTTTTGATGAAATGTGATGCAAATAGCAATTTACAGGAGGTGGAACTTCAACACACATTGTGTCCCCACACCAACAATTCTGTAGAAGCAATTCTGCTGTAGTGTCCCAGCAAGTACAGAGGTTTATAAAATCATGAGGGGCATGGAAAGGGTAAATAGACAAGGTCTTTTCCCTGGGGTGGGGGAGTCCAGAATTAGAGGGCATAGGTTTAGGGTGAGAGGAGAAAAATTTAAAAAGGACTTAAGTGGCAATGTTTTCACATGGACGGTGGTGTGTGCATGGAATGTCCTATAAGAGGATGTACAATTACAACATTTCAAAGGCATTTGGATGGGTACATGAATAGGAAGAGTTTAGAGGAATATGGGCCAAGTGCTGGCAAGTGGGACTAGATATGTTTGCGGTGTCTGGTGGGGTTGGACTAAAGGGTCTATTTCCGTGCTGTATATCTCTATGACTCTATATAACATCCCATTTTCCACTGGGACCCTGTAGCCTCTAGGACACAACATCAAGTTCAATAACTTCAGAGCCTGATTTTATCTTTCCATGTTTTTTATCCATCCCACACCCAGTCCTGTTTAGATATGGGTTTTTAGCACAGTCATCCATTGCCACATCCTCTTTGGCCCATTATCACATTACATGGATTGCATGCAGCACAGATAACCCATTTTCTCACTCTTAGTTCTTATTACCACTTACTCAGCTTTTCTTCTGTCCTGACCTGCTATCCATAATCCATAATGTTTACCTACCCTTGTCATATCTCTGTCTCTCTCTCTCTCTGGCCTCTGTCTCCATGTCTCTGTCTCAGCTTCAGCAGAAATACTACCTACTAACAGTCCTAATAAAGATTCACTCGACTTTTTCTTCCTATGGATGTTGCCAGATCTGCTGAGTTTCTCTAGCAATATCTGTTTTTGTTCTAGTAGGTATGAATGGTGGAGTAAGTAAGATTGCAGAAAATTTTCAATGGATGATGCCCAATATTTTACATAAATTGGATGCCACATAGCTAGGGAAAACAGTCGAAGAGCATGTTAAATTGCTTATTAGATTATGGGCTCACCATTGATCACAAGTGTGAATTATCTAGGAAATCTAAACTGTGCTTGCATCATTTAGGCAACAGTGAAAATGTATATACAAACATTCAAACTAGGATGAAAAATAGGCCACTCGGTCCTTGTATCTGCTCTACCATTCAATAAAATCATAGCTGATTTGTTAACGTTTCAAATTCCATATCCCAGCTATCCTGATAACCTTTGATTCCTTTACCTAACAAGAATTGATTGACCACGACATTAAGAATATTCAATGACCATATCTCCATTTTTTTTTCTCTCAGGGATGCTGCCATTTCCACGGCCTTCAGGAAAGGAGACAAAGTGGACTGTGGGAATTACCGAGGAATCTCCCTATCTCCATCACCACCAAGATCATCACCCAAATCCAGTGGCGCATTCTCCCAGTCTCGGGGGAAATTCTTCCCAAACATCAGATGGCTCTTGACCAAGCATAGAACTATGGACATGATTTTCACAGCCCAGCAACTCCAAGAGAAATGGCAGGAACAACACCAACCACTCTTCATGCTCTTCATTGACATGACCAAGGCTTTTGACTCTGTCTTGGAATGTACTGTGGAAGATCTTGTCACAGGCTGCGTGTCTAATGAAATTCATCCTCTGTCATAACAAGATGTTGATGACAGTCCTCACCAATGGGAACATGCCGCAGCCCTTTGAGGTCAAGATAGGGGTCAAGCAGAAGGTGTCATTGCTCCCATGTTTTTCTCCATCTTCATCGTTACCATTCTTCATCTCCTCAAGGACCAGTTTCCAATGGGGTAGACATTGTCTACAGGATGGACGGTAATCTTTTCAATCTTAGCCAGTTGAAATCCAAGAGGAATACAACATCAGTCTCCCTTGTGGAACATCAATATGTCCTCTCTCTGAAGAGAATATTCAATCCTCACTCAATACCTTTGTGGAAACATATCAACAAATTGGTCTTAACCTCAACTTCAAGAAGATTGTTACCAACCGATCCCAGGACAGGTTCCGAACCATCCCTCCATTAAGACCATTGGAGAAATCCTCACAAACCTAAAAGAGTTTGCCTATCTGGGAAGTTACCTTTCATCTGTGGCTGACATTGATGCAGAGATTCAACATTGTTTCAATCTGAGAGAGCTGCCTTTGGAAGCCTAAAGATGAGACTCTTGATTATACATTACAGCATTATCAGGCAGAGAAACACAGTGTGCTGTAATTGAGGAGGAGGCTTTCCTGGCTATCTGAGTTTTGGCGAGACTTTCAGATTATACTCTTGCATATAGTGAAAATTTTCACAGAAATTATCATGAAAGTCTGGTTTCTCTACTGGATGAGAAGCAACTAGGCAGCGTATCTCCAAGGATACAAAGATTTTGATGGTGTCTGATGAGTTTCACGTGTGGAATTGTGACAACCAGATGAGGAAGGGGCATTAACTCTTCTCTTTTTTACCTCCTCTCAGTCACAACAGAAGTCTTTTCTGTTTAATTTTTGTTTTATCAAACAGCTATCATGCTTCTATTAAAATGAAATTAAGCAGCAATTCTTTTTCAGGATAGAACTTGAGTATTCCTGAAAAGAGACATGTTTCTGAAGATTATCGTCTTACAATTGTCAGGGTAATTTGTAAGGATACTAAAAAAAGGGAAAACAATATGTATACTGCATGGGAGAAGAATGCCGATTGGTGAGCAAGTGAACTCTAACTCATAGAGGAGTTGCCATGGAGAATAATGATGACTGATTGTTCATTTCAAGTGTCTACCAGTCAGAATCCTCTTGTCAAACAGCTGGCACTCTATATTTATACAGTATAAATTGTGTTTTCCCTTTACTTTGGCATTTCTTGCAAATTGTCCTGATGGGTGCAAGTCGAAAATCTTCAACAAGAAGCATCCTCCTTCTCAGCAGTAGTTAATTAAATTGAAAGAGGTAAATTACAAGGTTCTATTGTCAGGAAGAGTGTTGGGAGCCAAGAAATGCATTTTGGGAAGCTAGTTAATATGCACAACCAGCCACTTTGACAGCTGTGGTAAGAGGGTAACTATGTAAGCTAAATGAAGATCTGCACTACCAGGTGGGCGAGGGCAATAATGTACTGGGGGTAAAGGGGGTATTGTACAAAGTATATGAGGTCTTAGGGAGCCAGGTGAGTAAGATTGGTTAGTTGCCCAGTGAGTGAAGTGCTAATTTGAGGGGGTGGGCAGGGTGTGCCAGTTTAGATTAGATTCCCTACAGTGTGGAAACAGGCCCTTCAGCCCAATGAGTCCACATCGATCCTCCAAAGAATAACCACCCAGACCCATTTCCCTCTGACTAATGCACCTAACATTATGGGCAATTTTAGTATGACGAATTCACCTGACCTGCACATCCTTGGACTGTGGGAGGAAAACGGAGCACCCAGAGGAAACCCACACAGACATGGGGAGAATGTGCAAACTCCACACAGACAGTCACCCAAGGCTGGGACCTGGGACTGTGAGGCAGCAGTGCTACCCACTGAGCCACCGTGCTGCCCCAAAATGCAGGCTCATACGGGATTTGAATACAGGATCTCTCGCAAGCCAACCCAGTAGAAGGCCCAAAGTGTGAATTGTACCCCTAGACCGACGAACCACAAGTTTTGTGAATGAGTCCTCAGGGAGGTTGTCTCTGTTGAGTCCAGGACCAAAGGGAGTGGTAGGTCTGTTGGCCCTGTCGAGTAGAAATGATTGTTGGATGTGGGGGCCATTGGAGTGGTAAAGGGAGTTGGTTGAGTTGAAAGTGTTGGACTCAGGAGGCATCAGACCAGCAGTTGGAGGGGCAGGGCAGTCCTGCAGGGTCTCTTGGCACTTGGGGTGTGAAGGTGGGGACATAGTTGTGAGGAGCAGCTGATGCAGGGGGCGCAGTAGCGTGAATGTTGGGCTGGGAAACAGTTAGGGTTGAGGGGATAAGTAAAGACACAAAGCACTGGAGAAATTCAGCAGGTCTGACAGCAGCTGTAGTGAGGGAACTTTGGGTATAAACTTCGAAGAAGAGTCATATTAGACTTGAAATGTTAACTCTCTTTCTTTCCCCACTGATGCCTAGCTGCAGCTTCTCTGAATTTGTTTCAGATTTCCTGCATCCACGGAATTCTGTTTTTATCCAGAATTGAGGGGTGTCGGGTCAGTTAGGCGAAAGAGAGTTTTGGTCCTTGAGTGAGATGGGGAAGCCTCAGATCAGAGGAGATGTCAGATCGGGAATGGCTCAGGTTAACGGGCAGTGAGGAAATATCTCCACTAATCTGACCAACAGGTGCTCTGTCAGGTTGGGGGTAGAGTCAAGTGGGTGGAACTAAGGTTCAGTATAGTCACAATCAGTGGGGAGCGGAGTTGTATTGAGTCAGGGGCAAGAATCTGCTCAGGCGATGTTGTCCAGGATCCAGGGGAGGGATGTAGCTGGGTGGAGTTTAGTCAAGAATCAGGTGTTTTTTGAATAAGTACTTAGGCATAAGAGAAATTCTCCATCTTTTCTTGGGTATTTATTACACATAAACAAATTAGAACACTCCAAATTCTTTGAATTTTATCCATTCTTTCAGATGCAGGAGATTTCTTGCTTGGAATATTCAACCTGATGGACAATTCCCATGGAATTAGCTGCATTAGGGATTCTGTATGATCCCTAACATCTATCTCCAGTTTGTGCTCCTCTAAAATCTCTGTGGCCATTAGAATAGCTAGGCTAGTCAACTGTCTGTAAAGAGCTTGGGCTGTCTTCAGGTTGTGAGAAGTGCCAGAAAAAATAAATGATCTTGTCATAGGCTGAATGTGTTTGAGTACACAGAATCCTCATGAAGTTCATGATCAAGGGTTTACACTGGCACTGTATGGTGGAGCAGCACTTTCCTACTCTGCCTCAAGTCACCCCAGGTCAAAATGGATTAAAAAAAAGATTAGATTTTTACAGCTTCAGTTCTGCTCGAGCAACTTTGACACAAGTCAAGTGAATGCTTGGGGCTGTCAGATGTCCCAAAACAGACCTCATGCTACATTTCAATGAATTCCACTGGGGCTTTTTCAATGAATAAACAGAATGAGGGGAGAAATCTGCCAGAGAAAACTCCATTTGACCCTGTGCAGCTCATATTGCCCACCTGAACAGTACACTTCCATCTGTGAGTGAGTGGAAGATCTGTCGAAACTCCTCTGAGTTGATCAGCCTCCCAATAAAAAAAAGTGTAGGAATCCTAACAGGGCTGTGTTCCAAATCATATTCCGTTCCTTTTCAACGAATAAAGATTGGAATCTGGACCTGAAAATGTTCCTGTTTAGGTTTTGTATTAAAGTACATTTACAGTGAATCAAATGTTATCTTGGCAAATTGTTTCATTTTTCATCAATCATAAACTTCATTTTCAAGACAATTATATTTGGGAATGAATTGGCTAGGAATGAGAGAGTGGCTGATGAAGAAAATCGACATTTCGGGCATTCAGATAAATGCAAGGTGCTGTATTTTGGGAAAACAAATCTTAGCAGGACTTACACACATAATGCTAAGGTCCGAGGGAGTGTCGACAGATCTTCCACTCACTCACAGATGGAAGTGTACTGTTCAGGTGGGCAATATGAGCTGCACAGGGTCAAAGGGAATGTTCTCTGGCAGATTCCTCCCCTCATTCTGTTTATTGATAGATTTTCCTGCTCCTCGGATGCTGCCTGACTTGCAGTGCTTTTCCAGCACCACTCTAATCTAAACTCTGGTTTCCAGCATCTGCAGTCCTCACTTTTGCCGAGGAATGAGAGAGTGACCTATTCCAAGAGAGCTCTTACTTTTATGATTCTGGATCTTCCCAAAGATTGCAGCAGAGACCTGAAAGAACCAGTTGAACCATCGGCGATTCTATAAACAATTATTAGAATGGAATACCATGAGAAGGGCCACAAGGCTTATCTTTAGATTCATTCAGTCATGTCAAGTGATTTTAGAGTCATAGAGATGTACAGCATGAAAACAGACCCTTCAGTCCAACCCGTCCATGCTGACCAGATATCCCAACCCAATCTAGTCACACCTGCCAGCACCCCGCCCATATCCCTCCAAACCCTTCCTATTCATGTACCCATCCAAATGCCTCTTAAATGTTGCAATTGTACCAGTCTCCACCACTTCCTTTGGCAGCTCATTCCATACACATATCACTCTATGTGTGAAAATGTTGCCCCATAGGTCTCTTTTATATCTTTCCCCTCTCACCCTAAACCTATGCTGTCTAGTTCTGGACTCCCCGACCCCAGGGAAAGACTTTGTCTATTTATCCTATCCATGCCCCTCATAATTTTATAAACATCTATAAGGTCACCCCTCAGCCTCCGACGCTCCAGGGAAAACAGCCCCAGCCTGTTCAGCCTCTCCCTATAGCTCAAATCCTCCAACCCTGACAACATCCTTGTAAGTCTTTTCTGAACCATTTCAAGTTTCCCAATATCTTTCCGATAGGAAGGAGACCAGAATTGCATGCAATATTCCAACAGTGGCCTAACCAATGTCCTGTACAGCCGCAACATGACCTCCCAACCCCGTACTCAATACTCTGACCAATAAAGGAAAGCATACCAAACACCTTCTTCACTATCCTATCCTATCCTATCTACTCCACTTTCAAGGAGCTATGAACCTGCACTCCAAGGTCTCTTTGTTCAGCAACACTCCCTAGGACCTTACCATTAAGTGTATTAGTCCTGCTGAGATTTGCTTTCCCAAAATGCAGCACCTCGCATTTATCTGGATTAAACTCCAACTGCCACTTCTCAGCCCATTGGCCCATCTGGTCAAGATCTGTTGTAATCTGAGGTAACTCTCTTTGCTTTCCACTACACCTCCAATTTTGGTGTCATCTGCAAACTTACTAACTGTACCTCTTATGCTCACATCCAAATCATTTATGTAAATGACAAAAAGTAGAGGACCCAGCACTGATCCTTGTGGAACTCCACTGGTCACAGGCCTCCAGTCTGAAAAGCAACCCTCCACCACCACCCTCTCTCTTCTACCTTTGAACCAGTTCTGTATCCAAATGGCTAGTTCTCCCTGTATTCCGTGAGATCTAACCTTGCTAATCAGTCTCCCATGGGGAACCTTGTCGAACGCCTTACTGAAGTCCATATAGATCACATCTACTGCTCTGCCCTCATCAATCCTCTTTGTTACTTCCTCAAAAAACTCAGTCAAGTTTGTGAGACATGATTTCTTATGCACAAAACCATAACAATCCCTAATCAGTCTTTGCCTTTCCAAATAGATGTATATCCTGTCCCTCAGGATTCCCTCCAACAACTTGCTCACCTCCGACATCTGGCTCACTGGTCTATAGTTTCCTGGCTTGTCCTTACAACCCTTCTTAAACAGTGGCACCACGATAGCCAACCTCCAGTCTTCTGGCACCTCACCTGTGACTATCGATGATGCAAATATCTCAGCAAGAGGCCCAGTAATCACTTCTCTACCTTCCCACGGAGTTCTGGGGTACACCTGATCAGGTCCTGGGGATTTATCCACCTTTACCTGTTTCAAGATTTTCTTCTTCATTTTCCCTCATTGTTACACTGACCCATATCCTCCACTGTCCTTTCTGTTCAATTAGAAAATTATACTTTTATTTGTTTGACATCAAGTGCATTGTCCACACAGAGATCTAGTCTGTTCAATAATTTAGTAAAATGATCTGAAGTGGCTATTTATTAGTTGCATTTAAATGAGCTTGCCTAAGCTTATAATCAGGCCTTATATTTATGATATACTTCCTTAGGGGCTCTGGTTGTTTAAAACAATTTGGTCAATGAACCTAATTGGGCTGCTTCAGCTTGTTTTTGTTATTAGTAAAATAATTCAAACTAAATAACTATGATGCTTCAGTAAAACCACAATCATAAGGACAAATTCAAGTAATAAACTGCAGGAACTTCACAAAGCAAAATTCTAATCTTGCTGCAATAGAAAGGCTAGGCTGGTGTCAGAATCATATCACCAAATTACACTTGCCTATAAGATGTTACTTAGCAATAAACACTTCAACTACCCCCTTACTTATTTGATAAGTAGCTCATTTTAAATTGTTCTGTTTTCTCTGGCAATGGTGTTTGGAGAAGGCAGTGAAGGCAACAGCTCAGACTTTTCATACATTTTGTTTGTGAAAAGGCAGGACCTAATTGACATCTTCCTTATCCTGCAAAATCACCAGCACTCAATAACTGGATATGGCATGCTTTCCTTTAGCAACTTGCCCATGTGATTATGCTTCCCTTGTGAGCCTGGACATAATCAGCATTATGAGGCATTCACTCAGATTGGCCCTGTCTTGTGGGCATGTGTGTTTGGATATGACAATCATGGTACTGAAAGCAGAGTTGAATCAGACCAAGACTAGCTAATTTAGCTTAGATTCCTGCTCTCCGACTGCCCCTGGGAAAATTGCCTAATAAATAGTCGAGACTCCAAATAATGATCCTTGTGATACCCCACTTAATTTCATTTTGTCAATAGAAAGGGATCCATTTATTCCAACTGTCATTTTTTTTCTTTCATATCTTCAGCATCTACAGTTCGTTGTTTTAGTTCAATATTTTTAAACTTGTGTGGATATCGAGAGAGGATATGCAAATTGATCATCATAGAGAGGGAGGAGCATTCAGCTTGGAGAGTAAAATGGAGTAAAATGTGGGGCAAAATGGTTGGGGTAGAGACTTTTCTTTGGAGGCATTGTGCCTCCTGAAAACTAGGGTTCTGCTCAGTGCCAGGATTAAAAACATCTCCCCAGGCTGCCAAAGAACACAGAGTGAGAAACGTGTGTGTAAAACCAGTGTCTGAAACTTAAATAAAAATAATTACAGGTATCCCCGCTTTTTGAAGGTTCACATTATGCAATTTCACTTTTGCGAAAGACCTACATTAGTATCTGTTTTCACAAATCCAAAAAGGATTTTCACTTTTACGATAAACGGCGATACTTTTTCCCATATAAATCACGTACCTTCGCTTAATGCCATTTTCAGCTCACAAAAGCTTTCCTGGGAACGCTCTACTTTCGGATAGCGGAATATACCTCTGGAAATTATGAAAACAGTGGACTAAATTAGACTGGGAATAGGAAGAAATGTAAAATGAAAACTGGCAGACTTTTCAGAGATATTTCTTAACACTCAGCAAAGATTTTTTTTCATTATTGAAGAAAAACTCTATGGAAAGCAACCATCCTGGGATAACTAACAAATTGAAAGAGAAGTTGTATGATGATATGAAGATGAATAGTAGGCAAAAAGATTAGGTTTTGTTCTGAAGCTAGGAAATGTTGACTAAAGCAAAAAGGAAAAATTACAATATGAAAGTAAACTAGCAAGAAATATGAAAAATCCAGCAACAGTTACTACAAATTTATAAAAAGGAAAAGAATAGTTAATGCAAAATGGCTCCCATCACGAATGAATATTGGTGAATGAGTAATAGTAACCAAAGAAAAAGCAGAGACTGGAAACAATTGATTTTTATCAATCCAAGCCAGTCATCACTTTGACTTGGAAATATATCACTGATCCTTCGTTGGCACTGGGTCAAAATTGTGGAATACCCTTTCTAATGACATTGTGGGTCAAACTACAGCACATGAACTGCAACGGTTCAAGAAGACAGCTCACCACCACCTTCTCAAGGGCAACCAGGGTTAAGCAATAAGTGCTAGTTAGTGATGCCCATGGTCCATAAGTGAATAAAAAAGACTTAGTTAAGGACAAAAAATTCACCTCAAGTAGAGTGAGGATCAAGACACCAGAGAGACAAAAAAAATTAAACTATAACATCAGGCATTATTATTTCCTCCTGGGAGGTGGTAAGGAAGGTGACGAGAAGGAGGCATTTATTGCTTCAGGGCAAAACAGTCTGATTATTTGTCCTTCTCGGTACCTTAGCAATGAAGGGCTGGGTGAAAAAAACCTACTGTTGACCTTCATAACAAACCACAAATGAAGGCTGGTTCATTACTTCAAGGCTTCCACCTATCACCAGCGCAATTACATACCTTTCCAACATGCAAGAAAAGTGCTGGTGAGGGAGTCTATTTGCACCAGATAGGAAAACATTGGGGCCTGGAATGAGAGAAAAATGTGACCACTGAAGACCACAATCCCAGTTCTTGACTCAGACCCCAACTCTCATCTTCCCATTGCCTCCTTTCTCATTAAACACGAAAAAAAAACAGCCTACCTTCTCTCTGTTGGACTCATTTAGTAGCTACCATAATTGATAAACATTCTTGTGATGTGGGACTTCACTGTCAAGACACCTGATTCAGCAGGAAGCTTGTTTGTCAGCTTCTGATTGGAGTTTGATCCAACATACTTTCATTTTGCTAGGGGTGGAGTCAGTCTCACTTAAGACACCCACACCCACACATCCAGATGGTGCATAAGGTACTAAATCTTGTACCTGGAATTCAAATGAGATTAAAGTCAGACAAGTTCTTGGACATGATGGCCTACATCATAGGGTCTCAGAAGAAGTGTCTGTAGAGATAGAGTCAAAGAGTCATAGAGATGTACAACACAGAAACAGACCCTTCGGTCCAACTTTTACATGCCGATCAGATATCCTAAATTAATCTAGTCCCATTTGCCAGCACTCGGCCCATATCCCTCTAAATCCTTCCTATTCATATACCCATCCAGATGCCTTTTAAATGTTGTAATTGTACCAGCCTTCATCACTTCCTTTAGCAGCTCATTTTAAACACGCACCATCCTCTGTGTGAAAGCGTTGCCCCTTACATCCCTTTTAAATCTTTTCCCTCTCACCCTAAACCTATGCCCTCTAGTTCTGTACTCCCTTGAAATGACCCCATCTACTTATCCTATCCACAGCCCCTCATGATTTTATAAACCTCTATATTGTCACCCCTCAGCCTCCAAAGCTCCAGGAAAAACAACCCTAGCTTACTTACCCTCTCCCTATAGGTCAAATCCTTGAACCCCAGCAACATCCTTGTAAATCTTTTCTCAACTCTTTTAAGTTTCACAACATTCTTCCGAGAGGAGGGATACCAGAATTGCACACAATATTCCAAATGCAGCCTAACCAATGTCCTGTACAGACACAACATGGTCTCCCATCTCCTATACTCAATGCTCTGACCAATAAAGGAAAGAATTGATTATTATCTTCCGAAATTGTCTGATTTCTGTAACATTCTTAATTAATTGCTCAAATGTTATGGTCGTCTTAAAGAAAGACAGGTGACCGAAAGAGGAAACTAACATGTATCGTTGGCAAATGTTGGAATGTATTACGAAGGAAGTAATAGCAGGACATTGTGAAAATCTTAATATTATCAGTCAGAGTCAACTTGGTTTCGTAAGAGGTAAATCATGTTTGACAAATTTATTAGATTTTATTTAAGATGGTGAAAAGCAGGTTAAATGTAATTTATTTTGATTTCCAGAAGGTATACAGTAAGGTGTCACATAAAAGGTTACCAGACAAGATGAGAGCTTATGGGAGTAATATAAATGCTCATGAACTGAGTATGGATTAGAATGTCTAACTAAAAGGAAACCAGCAGTTGGGATAAATAAATCCCGTTCTACTTGACAAATTGAAACCAATTGGGGTATCACATGGATTATTACTTGGAACAATTTCTCTACCACTGGTTGTGCTTTGATTTGATTTGATTTATTATTGTCACATGTACCAAGATACAGTGAAAAGTATTGTTTTGTGTGCTACGTAGCAAATCATACCACACATAAATACATTAGGGTAATAGAAGAGAATGCAGAATGTAGTTTTACAGTTACAGGGATGGTGCAGTGAAAGATCAACTGTAATATATGAGAGGTCCATTCAAAATTCAAGATTACAGCAGCGAAGAAGCTTTTCTTGAACTATTGGTATGTGTTTTTAAACTCGGATTTGGATGCAAATATAGGAGGCATGATTAGTAAGTTTGTAGATGACATCAAAATCGATATAGTGGACAGTACGAAGGTTACCTCAGACTACAACAGGACCTTGATCAGATGGGCAAATGGGCTGAAAAGTGCCAGGTGGCATTTATTTAGATAAATGCGAGGTGTTGCATTTTGCAAAGGCAAATCAGGACTTATAAATTGGGAGTGTTGCTGAACAAAAAGATCTTAGGGTGCAGGTTCGTAGTTCTTTGAAAGTGGAATTTCGGGTAGACAGGATGGTGAAGAAGGTGTTTGTTACACTTGCCTTTATTGGTCAGAGCATTGAAACTCGGAGTTCGGAGGTCATATTGAACCCATATAGGACATTGGTTAGGTCACTTTCGGAATACTGCATACAATTCTGGTCTCCGTGCCATAGGACAGAAATTGTGAAACTTTAACAAGGTTCAGAAAAGATTTACAAGGATATTGACAGATTTGGATGATTTGAGATTTAGGCAGAGGCTGAATAGGCTGAGATATTTTCCCTGCAGCACGTTATAGAGGTTTATAAAATCATGAGGAGCATGGATACCCAAGGACTTTTTTTCCCAGAGTAGGAGAGTCCAAAACTAGAGTGCATACATTAAAGATGAGAAGGGAAAGATTTAAAAGGGACCTGAGGGGTAACTTTTTCATGTAGAGGTTAATGCATGAATGGAATGAGCTGCCAGAGAAAGTGGTGGAGTCTGGTACAATTACAACTTTTAAAAAGGATCTGGATGTGTTTATGAATGAGCAATGTTGATAGGATTATGGATCAAGTGCTGGCAAATAGGGCTAGATTAATTTAGGATGTTTGGTTGGCCTGGATTAGTTGGATTGAAGGATCTGTTCCTGAACTATATACCTCTATGAGTCTATTCCCGATTGAAGAGGGTACAAGAGAGTTTAACAGGATGGGAGGGGTCTTTGCTTTCCCGAGGCAGTGGGGAGTGTAGATAGAGTCAATGGAATGAAGGTTGGTTTTCGTGATGGACTGGGTTGCATTCAGCACCCTGTAATTTCTTGCAGTGTTGGGCAGACCAGTTGCCATACTAAGCTATGGTGCTTTCAACAGTGCATCTATAAAGATTGGTAAGTCATTGTGTTCATGCTGAATTCCTTTCACCTTCTGAAAAGGTGTGCTTTCTTAACTGTAGCATTGGCATGGATGGGCCAGGACAGATTGTTGGTGATATTTATCCCGAGGAACTTGATGCTTTCGACCATCTCCACCTCAGCACTGTTGATACAGACAGGGGTGTGTCCTCCACTACATTTCCTGAAATTAATTATGATTAGATTACTTACAGTGTGGAAACAGGCCCTTCGGCCCAACAAGTCCACACCGACCCGCCCTAGCGCAACCCACCCAGACCCATTCCCCTACATTTACCCCTTCATCTAACACTACGGGCAATTTAACTTGGCCAATTCACCTAACATGCACATTTTTGGACTGTGGGAGGAAACCGGAGCACCCGGAGGAAATCCATGCAGACACGGGGAGAACGTGCAAACTCCACACAGAGAGTCGCCTGAGGCGGGAACTGAACCCGGGTCTCTGGCGCTGTGAGGCAGCAGTGCTAACCACTGTGCCACCGTGCCGCCCACAAATGATGAGCTCCTTCATTTTTCTGAGATTGAAGGAGAGATTATTGTTTTTACATCATGTCACTAAGCTCTTCATCTCTTTTCCCGGTACTCTGTCTCATTGTTGTTTAAGATCTGACCCTCTATGGTGGTACCATCTGCAAATTTGTAAATGGAGTTAGAGCAGAATTTGGCCGCACATTGTGAGTGTATAAGGAGTATAGTAAGGGGGTGAGTATACAACTTTGCAGGGCACCAGTGTTGAGGGTTATTATAGAGGAGGTGTTTTGTCTATCCTTACTAATTGCAGTCTGTGGGTCAGGAAGGCAAGGATCCAGTTGCAGAGAGGGAGCACAGTCTCAGAGACTGACGATGAGTTTGATTGGAATTATGGTGTTGAAGGTGGAGTTGCAGTCAATAAGTAGGAGTCTGACGTAGGTATCCGTGTTATCCAGATGTTCTAGGAATGAGTTTAGGGCCAGGGAGATGGGTCTGCTGTGGATATCATGTGACAGTAGGTGAACTTTCGTGAATCAATGCAATCTGGCAGGCTGGAGTTGATGTATACTATGACCAGCCTCTCAAAGCATTTCATAATAATGGATGTCATGAAAGAACAAGTTTAAAAAAAGATGAGTACATTCAGTTGTTGCTCGCCAATAGTCCTGGGTCTCACAAGGTGGACATTGTGACTGTGATTTTCATGGGTTTAACTATAAAATTGTAGCATGTTTTCAGAGTGTAAGGAGCTGCGCAGCCTGATCAGTTCATTGCAGCTCTTTGCAAAAGCAATTTTATTAGTTTCATGTCCCCACCCAGAGCCCTGCAATTCTTTTTCTTCTTTGAGTGCTTATTCATTTCTTTTTTGAATGTTATAATTGAATCTTCCTCTACCACCCCTGAAGTAGTGCTTTCCAGATTCTAACTGGGCTCTGCATGACAAGTAATGCTCGCTGACAGCAGAATGTTTGATTCTCGATGGCGATCCACTTACTTCAGCTGGAGTTTTACTTACTTTAACTAAGGTAACAATTATAGATACAATATTGCCATTTTTTTCACTACCTCATACAAATTCCATTCAAATAGCTCATAGAGCATAGCTAGTCTTGCTCTGGCAGAATTGACAGAAGTAATGCCTACATCAAAACTTCAGGACTAAAGATTTCTCTGGTGCTTCAATCAAACTGCCTGAGGCAATTAATTCCTGCAGTAACTGCCCAAAATGGAAATGGAATCATGTTATGCACAAAGAAAACCCATCTGTAGCATAACATTCAACCTCTGGAGCCCTGTTTATTCTATTGCTGACACAGTGAAGTGCCTGCTTTTTAGTTTTAGAAGAAATTAGGTGCTATTAAATTCTGCTTTGTGATGCTGTTTTAAGTATGGTTGCAAGACCTATAAAATTAAATGCTACATTGGAGTAATTATTGTCAAAACAAGGAAAGGCAACTTTTAAGACAAACTTGAAACAAATTTAAACAGTGAAGGCTAGATATGTTGGGGATGATATGTTGGCAGACATTCAAAGTCTACAATGTCCTGGAGATGTTCAATGCAGCGTGGTGAATCAAAATGAGGCCATGAGACATCATATATATATATATATATATATATATATACAACATGCAAACACACATTCAGGCTAATGAATCCATGTTCACATTTCTGCGGAATTCATTAAAATAGTCTTTGTAGTCTCTAATTGTGTTTTGCCATACGTTGAATGCAAAAACCAGATCTGAAATTACATGCAAATTAAGGAATTACTTGTCTTTTTTCTTATTTTTTGTTGGGGTGTAGGTGTCAACAATAAGAACAAAGAAGAGGTCAGGAAAAGGTCCTTTGGCCCACCAAGACTTCATTGATTCATAATGCCTTTCTAAACTAAAAAGCTTTTGCTTCTATATTGTCTGTGTGCTCCTGTTCCCTGCTGATTCATATACCTTTCAAGATGCTTCTTAAACATTGCTATTATACCTGCCTCCACCACTTCATGTGGCAGCATATTCCAGACACTTACCAGCCTCTGTGTAAAAGACCTCCTCTCACATTTCCTTTAAATATACCTTATTATACCTTAAACCAATGCCCCTAGTAATTGGCATTTTTTACCCTGGGAGAAAGACTGACTATCCCTTCTATCTATGCCTTCCATAATTTTGCAAACTTTTATCAGGTCGTTCCTCATCCTTCGACATGCAAGTGAAAACAAACTATGTCTGTCCAATCTCTCCCCATAGCTAATACCCTTCAAACCAGGCAACATTCTGGTAAACTGTTGCTGCATATTTTCCAAAGCCTCCACATCCTCCTGATAATGTGGTGACCAGAAGTGTACATAGTATTCCAAATATGGCCCAACTAAAGTTCCACACAGCTGTAGACATTTGTAGCGCCTGGGCTATGGCCGACCCATCTAAGCCACTGGATTCAGGTTGCCACCTCCACAGAGACGTGGGTTTGACTCTCACCGCTGCCTACCGCTCCTATTTCTGTTCGTTCGTGACTACCTGGTCAGGTCCACACCCCCCAACAACCCACTGTCCCGTCCTGGGACCCTCGCCTGCCACCACAGGAATTGCAAAACCTGCGCTCACATCTCCTCCCTCACCTCCATCCAAGGCCCCAAAGGAGCCTTCCACATCCATCAAGGTTTTACCTGCACATCCACCAATATCACTTATTGTATCCTTTGCTCCCGATGCGGTCTCCTCTACATTGGGGAGACTGGACGTCTCCTCCCAGAGCACTTTAGGGAACATCTCGGGACACCTGCACCAATCAACCCCACCGTCCTGTGGTCCAACATTTAAACTCCCCCTCCCATTTTGCCGAGGACATGCAAGTCCTGGGCCTCCTCCATCGCTGCTCCCTCACCACCCGAAGCCTAGATGAAGAACACCTCATCTTCCGCTTCGGAACAGTTCAACCCCAGGGCATCAATGTGGACTTCAACAGTTTCCTCATTTCCTCTCCCCCCACCTTACCTCAGTTCCAACCTTCCAGCTCAGTACTGTCCTCATGACCTGTCCTACCTGCCAATCTCCCTTCCCACCTATCCACTCCACCCTCCTCTCTGACCTATCACCTCCACCCCCACCCCCATTCACCTATTGTACTCTTTGCTACCTTTTCCCAACCCCCCCCCACCCCTCCTCCTCCATTTATCTCTCCACCCTGGAGGCTTCCTCACTGTATTCCTGATGAAGGGCTTTTGCCCGAAACATCGATTTTCCTGCTCCTAAGATGCTGCCTGATCTGCTGTGCTTTTCCAGCACCACTCTGATCTAACCTCTGGTTTCCAGCATCTGCAGTCCTCACTTTTGCCTCGTTGACATTTGTACTCCAAGTTCCTCTTTGTTATTCATTAGTTCTCATGTATGCTTGATGCTACTAACCTTGCCTTTAAAATCTTTTAAGCATATTCTCTGAGTAAGTATGTTTAGTGCAAAAAGGTGCTTACTCATTGTCTGTACCATGTTTGATCTATTGTGCATTTTCGCTTGGTCAATGATTTAGATTGTTTCAGTATAATAATGGAGCTCAGACTTTCAAACGAGTTTCAGAGTCCAATAGCAAATAATATCCTAAAGTCTGGAGATTGGAATCATGTAGCTTATACTATTCAGTCCTTTCCAGGCAGCAGATTATGAAGCTTATGAAGTTAATTTTGTAAAACTACAAAATCTTAAGACTACTTTATTTTTGGTCTCAATTTTTCATTGTGAATTTTAAACATTAACTACATCAAATTGATATTCCTTCAAAGATTCATGAGAGTTACAACAACAACAACTTACATTTGTACAGGCCGTCCCCAGTGTGCGAGTATGTTTTGTTCTGGAGTCTGTTTGCAAGCCGATTTCTACTCAAGTTGGAACACAGTGCAGGACAATATAAAGCAGCCAGTCATAAGTACAGGAAATGGTCATGCATTGGATCTTTAAAATTAGACCCCTGTGCGAGTTTATGTTTGTAATTATGAGCATTCACAAGTTAGACGTTTGCAAATCAGGGACTTCTGCAATCACCTTTGCTGTAATGACAAGGCACTTAATTGGAGCACTATAAACCAAGATATGTCACGGAGCATCATGAGGAGGTATTAGGTCAAAAGACCAAAATCTTTGTTGAAGGGAAAGCTTTTAAACAGTGCCTTGAAGGAGCAAAGTGGTGTAGAGAGGGGACAATTAAAGGGTGGGTATTCCAGAGCATGAAACTGAGGTAATTAAAGGCAAAAGCCTTTAATTTAATGGTGATTAAATTAGATAGGAACATGAATAATCAAACATAGGAGCAGGAGCTCAAGCATGCTTGGTCACTCAATGGAACTGGGGAAATCAAAACACCAGAATTGTATAAGTGGAGATATTTCAGAGGGCTGTAGGCCTCAAAAAGAATTATAGATATTGGGAGGGTGTGATCATGAAGGGAATTGGAAATGAAGATGAGAGTTTTACGATTAAAATGTTGTTTAAATAGAAGCCAAATGTAAGTCAAAAGACATTGAGATGATAAAGGAATAGACTTACTGCATGTTAAGAAATCAACAGCAGAGTTTGGATGACCTCAAGTTTGTGAAAGGCAATATGTTTCCAAGTCTGGATGGTGACTGACATGGAGGGGTGCTTGCAGGTGGCAGTATTCCCTTGTATCTGTTGCCCTTGTCCTTCTAGATGGCAACAGTCATGGGTTTGGAAGATGCTGTCTAAGGATCTTTGGTGAATTTCTGCAACACATCTTGTAGTTGGTACACACTTCCATTTCTGAGCATCAGTGGTGGAAGGAAACAGCAAAAAGCTCTTTCAATTGTATCTTAAAACCAATTCCATTTGTACTGTTGAATTGAAAGATTATGATTTGCTCAAAGTTAAAAGCCACATGACATCAGGCTATAGTCCAACAGGTTTATTTGGAAGTACAAGCTTTCTGAGCACTGCTCCTTCGTCAGGTAGCAAATAGCCAGCTGACAAAGGAGCAGCCCTCTGAAAACTTGTACTTCCAAATAAACCTGTTGGACTATAACCTGGTGTCGTGTGGCTGTTAACTTTGTCCACCCCAGTCCAACACCGACACCTCCACATTATGGTTTGGTCATTTCTGCAACTTAGAAAAACCCTTTTTAAAAGATCACGTCAGGAGAATAATTTTTTTTGTTATGATAAAGACTATCTCAGAGTGAATTTCTATCTTTACCTCCTGACTGGTAGCTGTTCCTTGGCTGGAGTGAAAATCAAAACTTGGCGGAAGCACCAACTTTATATGGAGCTTGACTGATTATTTTTCATTAATTTTGATGGAGGCAAAATAAATAGGTAGTTTTAGCAGAATGTCTGCACTGTATACTCTCCCTAAGCAATGTGTGATGTCCATGCAGCATAAATAACAAAAGTCCATGATGTGCAATGGAGCAGGATCATGCAAACTGCAAATCAAGTTCTGAACTCCACAGCTGAAACAATTACATGTTTGTCAGTGAGGCAGTCAGGCTCAAAATGCACAATGCTCTGTTCAGATCATTGCTCTCAGCATGGTCACTGAACCACAAGGGAGACAGTCAAGAAATTCAGAAAGGATCTACAAGGTTGACAGGCCATATAGTTGAATAATGCTGACAATATAAAAACCTTGGGATTTTCAACTTCAAAACAGCTAGAATAGGTTCAGTGACCGTTCTCACCTACAACTAACAGCACATTGTTGGCCTTACAATACAAAGTGAGACCTGGTTTTGGTACAGATTTTCAGTTTCCACTATATTTATTGGAATTGAAAATTCCACAGTGCCGATTGCGCTGCACAGCACAATATTTCATCAATTGAAGAATTGCACTTGGATTGCTATGAATTATTAAATAAAGATGAACTAACTCCACAGAGGCAGTATCCTATCACCAAGTCACCCTTTATTTGCACATGAAACACCCTTAACACTGATCCAGCTCAGAGCCAGCTTTCAGAGTGAACAGAACCTTTGACACTCCTGTTTATATCTTTCAGCCAAGGCTCCCTAATATGACCAAATTAACAGACCTTGTTACAATCACTACAACGGGTCTATTTATAAGCTACTTTACTTTTGTTCATAGAATGCGTTCTTACCATATAAATCTCAAAACGCATTGATGAATGTTTATGAATCTATTTTGGAAAGTAATACATGCCATTTCTAAAACAGATGATTTATAATGTTGGAAGATAAATTAGCCCAATTTACAGATTCTGACCTTTAAGTAACATTATTGACAGCTAAGGTGGAAATCAAATGACAGGAAACCTCCTTTGATGTGTACTTGGTCACTGCTGTTATAAGATAAGTGCATTCTTTTGTTAATTTGACTTATGCAGTCTATTTTCAATCCACATAATTTAATTGAGTTGTAAATCATTTCATTGCATTGTCTTTTTATTTTGAAAACTTTATTGTATGGTGCTAATAAGTTTTACACTGAGGCACAGGCTAGAATACTTTTTTCCATCACTTCCATGCACAATAAAGGTTAAAACATTCTTTTAAAAATCAGCATTTTTCTATTCTTTTCATTTATTCCTGCAATGCAAACTTATTTGCTAATTGTAAAATTTTAACATTTTGTTAAGGATGAAAGAACAAGCTAAATTAGATTTCCAAAGAATATCAAAAGTGCACTGGCTATATTCACTGGAAAAGCAAATAATTGCTGGAAAAATAGCAAATAGGAATGGTTAGGTTCGGTAAATGAATCAAATGAGAAAATCGATAAACAAAGAACACAGTGTTGCAGTGAAAGGACGCAGAAATGCAGAAGGAAAGAAAATAAAAGACAAGATATCCCTATATTTTGGCAAAGCATACTTTTTATTGAGTTTTGAGGAAGGTTTCTCTCCATGAGGCCTATCAAGTTTTCTTATGCAATTGCTCGAAACTCAATTCATTAAGTATTTACCACCCCCTATGGTACCTCACTCATCTTCTCACTGTAGCCGGAAATACTCACCACAAGCAGTATATCCCAAGATTTCCTGGTATCCTTGACACTAGCACTGCCTTGAACTTCCAGCTGTGAAGCCATGCAACCCTTTGCAGTTCAGACCTGCCCTTCATTGTCAATTGAGTGCCACAGCAGCCATAAACCAAGGCTTATCATGCCAAGTAAATGGCAGAGCTGGTATCTTTATGCATATAAAATTAGACAGTCCTAAACCTATCATGTATAAGCACCAGGCCACAGAGCTTACCCCTTCTTAGCTACATTCCATTTTACAATAGTCCAAGACACTGCTGTTCTCCTCCACTACATAAGGTTCCCTGACACATTATCATAGGTCAATGTGGGACCATCACATACAGAGAACACTTCACCCATCCCAAATATTCACCTTTGTTTACCAATACCAAAAGTGAACAGAGATCAAATAATTAGAGGCTGCATCTGTCTCACAGAATAGAAATGAATTGCTATGTGTCGAGCAGCAATAATTTTATAGTAAATGAAGAATTACTGCACTCAGCTCTCATTTACTGGAACCGGGGATGAATTGAGTCTTGTCTGGTGCGTATGCAACTGATGTAGAAAGTGATGCTCCTCCTTTTCCTCAATGCCCTTGTCCTCCTCCTCCTCTTCAGAAGCCTGCTCTCCATCCTCATTTCCTTATTTCAGCTGGTCAATATCCATCACATCCCATCTTTGCCTGCTCCAGTTATGGAGAGCAAACTTGGATTATGCAACACATTCCACCTTGACCATACAGCAAGGACTTTCTCAGATCAATCCATGCATTAGAAACTCATTTTTGGGAAGCCTATCTTCCAAAATGTTGAATTGTCCTTGTTCACAGTCATAGAGTCACAGTGTCATAGAGATGTACAGCATGGAAACAACTCCACCTCGGAACATTTCAACCCCAGGGCATCAATGTGAACTTCACCAGTTTCCTCATTTCCCCTTCCCCCCACCTCACCCCAGTTCCAAACTTCCAGCTCAGCACTGTCCCCATGACCTGTCCTACCTGCCTATCTTCCTTTCCACCTATCCACTCCACCCTCCTCTCTGATCTATCACCTTCATCCCCACCCCCATTCACCCATTTTACTCTTTGCTACCTTCCCCTACACTCCTCTCTGACCTATCACCTCCATCCCCACCCCCATTCACCTATTGTACTCTATACTACTTTCTCCCCACCCCTCCTTCCTCTCATTTATCTCTCCACCTTGCAGGCACTCTGCCTCTATTCCTGATGAAGGGCTTTTGCCCGAAATGTCGATTTTCCTGCTCCTCGGATGCTGCCTGAACTGCTGTGCTTTTCCAGCACCATACTAAACTTGAATCTGGTTTCCAGCATCTGCAGTCCTTGTTTTTACCTAACAATTTGTTCATGTCAACCAGATATGCTAAATTAATCTAGTCCGATTTGTCAGCACTTGGCCTGTATCCCTCTAAACCTTTCCGATTCATATACCATCCAAATGCCTTTTAAATGCTGTAATTGTACCAGCCTCCACCACTTCCTCTGGCATCTCATTCCAAACACGCACCACTCTCTGTGTGCAAAAGTTGCTCCTTTAGTCCCTTTTAAATCTTTCCTGTCTCACCTAAACGTGTACCCTCTAGTTCAGGACTACCCCACCCAAGCCAAAAAACCTTGTCTATTCATCCTATCCATGCCCCTCATGATTTTATAAACCACCTTAACGTCACCCCTCAGCTCCACGTCCTTCCATTGGCATCTGTCATATGTCAGTCTCACTGCATCTTCATGTCACATCTCCACTCACAGCACACATTTGCAATTCAGCGCTGCATTTGGATGCTCATCAGCACCTCTCATTGAAATGCTACTGAAGACACTTCCTGCACCCAGGGATAGGAACCCAGCTCACAGACTGGAGCAGAATGTATTTCTGGCATGCTTAGTAGCTCTCCAAGCACATACATACTTTGTACCTACCTGCATTCTGGCCTTGCCTTTTGGCACTTTACCCCTCAGCCAAATCTTAGAGACTCACAGTACCTCTGTTTTGCCTTGTTTTGTCAGCTTACAGCTTAGACACAAAGCCAAACAGTTATCATTATTGGCAGTCATCAGGGAACGAAGCCTGCTACAGTACAGCACATTGCTCTATCAATTTCATACCTATATGGCAAACACACTGCATGTCTCTCTACCAGACGTCTCAAAGTTGAAGGGGAGTAGTCCTCAGTCAATTCTGGGATTGACAGTCCAGCGATATGTGCACGGATAGTCACCACTTGGGGAAAATCTGGGTGAGGTGCCCCATCTCAGAAAAAGGCAGAGGTTGGGTTATGATCAGTTCTGCAGGTCCACTGCAAGAAATAAGGCATTCCTTGAATCATCAGTTGAGCGTCTGAAAGGAGGGTGTTCAGTGACACAGTCAGTCATTAACTGGGGCTGTCCATTCAAGGTGATTGGTGGTGGGAGGTGCTACAATCAATCCAGGAGGACTGAGTAATGAATGTCAGAGGGTGGAGGGAGTCAGGGAACTGGGTAGTAGTATAGAAGTGAAGGAGAATCAATGTTGCAGATCGGAAACATCAATCTGGGATACTGAGGGAACAAGATATACAGGGATGCTGCCAGAGTTGGAGGGTTTGAGCGAAGGGAGAGGCTGAATAGGCTGGGGCTGTATTCCCTGACATATGACAGATGCCAATGGAAGGACGTGGAGCTTGATCATTACTCATAATTTTCAAATCCTTCTTCAGGCGTTATCCCTAACCTCTGCCCAAGAGGGCATAGTAGATTTAGTCATTTTACACAGAAAGAAGAAAAACTAGTGAAGCAAAAGAAATTGAAAATATGGAAAAAAAATGAGAAATTCAAAAATGAGTGAAGAAAATAAGTTAAAGCAAGATAGAAATAGGGGAGAAATAGGAGTTCAGACTATGTTACCATGGAAGCATCTCAATGATGTGGATATTAAAAGTGCTACGACTGAGCTAAGCAGAGTGAGTAATTATTTAAATTCATAGGCTGGCATGGATTACATTTCATAATGGGCACATATAAGAGCAACTTGACCTTCCAAGAGCGAATACAAGAAAGCATTTCCACACTGGTTTTTGAAATATTATCTCAGTTTTTCTTTCCACAGATGCTGCTTGACCTTCTAGATTTCGCCAGCACTTTCTGTTCTTGCTTCAGATTTCCAGCATTCACCGTATTTTGCTTTGAGATAAAGAGGGAATCACACATAATGGGGACAATCAGATGTAAAGGACTGAAAGAAGATGGGACATGGAGAGGAGAGCTGAGAAATCAGTTTACGTCTTGAGAGGTGATCCACTGAAATGATAGGAACATAGGAAGAGGAGAAGATCATTTGGCCCATTGAACCAGCTCTGGCACTCAGTACTATTTTTTATTCCCTCATGGTATGTGAGCATCACTTTCCGGGCCAGCATTTATTGTCCATCCTTAGTTGCCCTTGAGAAATGGTGGCGAGCTGCTTTCTGAAATCACTGAACCCCATCTGGTGTTTGTGCACCTGCAATATAAGATATTGGTGAGGCCTCTTCTAGAATATTGTGAACAGTTCTGATCACCAAGATATTATTAACCTGGAGCGGATTCAGAGAGATTTATCACAATGTTGTCGAGCATGGAAGGTTTGAATTATAAAGAAAGGCTTGATAGGCTGGGACTTTGTTCACTAGGAGGTTGAAAGGTGACCTTGTAGATGTTTATAACATAATGAGAGGTATAGATAGAGTTGATGGCAGTTGCCTTTTCCCTAGGATGGGAAATTTCAAGGTCACATTTTTAAGAGGAGAAAGAGCATATATTTTACACAGGGGATGATTCACATGTGGAATGATCTTCCTGAGGAAGTAGTGAATGTGGGTACAATTACAACTTTCAAAAGACATCTGGGTGGATACATGAATAGGAAAGGTTTGGAAGGATATGGGCCAGAAGCAGGCAGGTGGGACAAACTTATTTGGGATTATGTTCGGCATGGACTGTTTGGATTGAAGGGTCTGATTCTGTGCTGTATGATTCAATGATTCTGTTAAGGGAGTTCCAAAATTTTGACCCAGTGACACTGCAAGAACAGCAAAAATGGTTCCAAGTTAAGATGGTAAGTGAGGAGGGAAACTTGCAGGTTGATGGCAGGGTAGACTTGATGGGCCAAATGGCCTACTTCTGCAAGTATGGGTCTTGCGGCCTTTTCAAACATTTATGTCTGCTCCAAAAATTCATGATGTGGAGGATATGGTCTTGGACTGGGATGGACAAAATTAAAAATCATGCAACACCAGTTTATAGTCCAACAGTTTTATTTGGAAGCATAAGCTTTTGGAGCGCTGCTCCTTCATCAGGTGGTTCTGGAGAATAAATCCATAAGACACAGAAAGATTATAGTGTCATGGAACTGAAATGATATATTGAACAAACCTGGATTGTTGTTAAGTCTTTCATCTTTTAGAATGGTTGCAGGTTTTGGTTCATTAATATGTAAATCCCAGAACTTCTTTAAAGTCACCTTCTTGAGATAACTTAAGGTTTTATAAAGAAAGGGAGGCCTTTTTTCATTATTTGGTCATTTCTGCAACTTAGAAAAAACAATTTCAAAAGATCACATCATGAGAATAATTAAAACATTATTTATTTTTGTTATTATAAAGACTATCTCAGAGTACATTTCTATCTTCACCTTCTGTTGCTTGACTGGAGTAAAAGTCAAAACTTGGGGGAAGCACTGACCTTATATGGAACTTGACAGAGTTTTTTTTTCCATTAATTTTGATGGAGGCAAAATAAAATAGGTACTTTTAGCAGAATGTCTGCCTAAACATCTAAAGACTTGCTTTTAACTAATGGATCAAAAGGATAAAATTCACACAACACCAGGTTATAATCCAACAGGTTTAAGTGAAAGTACTAGCTTTCAGAGCGCTGTTCCAGGATGAAGGAGCAGCACTCCGAAAGCTAGTGCTTCCAATTAAACCTGTTGGACTATAACCTGGTGTTATGTGATTTTTAACTTTGTACACCCCAGTTCAACACCAGCATCTCCGGATCAAAAGGTATTGTGCATTAGTAGGAAGAGTCATGGCAGCACAGAAAGATGTCATTCAACAAAATAACTTAAAGAAGACAACATATTCACAGCACTTCACAGGAGCATTATAAAACATAACAGCGCACCACATAAAGAGATGTTGTGTCAGGTAACCAAGGCTTGGTCAAAGATATAGATTTTAGGAAGTAGTTTCAAAAAGAAAAGTGAATTGCAGCAGTATAGAGGGGGGGGGAGGAGGAATTCCAGAGATGAGATGAGGCAGCTAAAAATACAGCCCCAATCTTGGAGCAATTATAACTGGGAATGTAGTTACATGGCTGAATGGAATTACAAAGATCAAAAGGGACAAGTTCATCAAAGGATTTAAAAAGAAGGGTAAGCCTTTCAAAATCGAAAAATTGTCTAATTGGCAATAGGTCAGCAAGTACAGTGTTACACCTCACTATGTTAGCATGCTGGAAATCACGCCTCGCTTTTCCCAGAGTCATCACAAGAATTAAAGTTTTCATGAAGTGTGAAGAATTTCTAATTTACCAGGCTTTCAGACCCAGGTTATTAGCAACTCTATTAACTCAATCAAACCAGGCTTCTGTACTTAATAAGGTTTACTATTATTGTAAATAAATATGCTTCATATAACTTCAATATAAAAGTTCAGTAATGATGTTGATGTGGAGAATGAGTTAATAGAGCTGCTGGGAATAAAGTCGTTATCCTGTACAAGCTCCGTCTCTTTTTCTGTTTTAAATCATTTTTGTACCATTCCACATAACCTGCTTATCCAGGTGAGTGTGGAGAAACATACTTTCCAGAACTTAAGGATGTGACATAGACAATCAAATTGAAACTGTTTTGTAGCCACCTTTGTCAATTTCCTTTGAATTATCACCAAATAAATCTCATTGCAATTTACTTTTGAGTAACTCATTAGAGTATGAACTTCTGTGCTGAATGTCACGAATAAAGACTTCCTGACTTTAACCTTCTCTGGACTGAATGAATTTGTGCCACTCTATTTCTGTGGCATGGGTTAATAAGAAGTGCTTGCAGAACTGTGCACCCAAAGTGAATCACAATCTTCTGGAGAGAAATAAAAGACCATTGGGAAAGGAAATATATGACTCTACAAATGAGTGGAAAGCAAATCACTCAGAACAATTTCTTACATGAGATCAAATTACCTATTAGAGCTCAGTTTAACTGCAGTTGGCATGGATTCAGTGGGTTACAATGTGATGTGTTGCATGCAGTAAGAAATTATTTTACTGCTCTCTGCATATTTTTAAAAAATATGTATCTTTGTTCTCAGAGTATTACAATTTTGAGAACAGCATGGCTGAAGATGAAACATGAAACAACTCACATTATATTTGAGATTTTGGACAAGATTTGCAACTCAGGTTGTGGATCAGGTTGTAAATTTGCTCATTGAGCTGGTGGGTTTTTTTCTCAGATGTTTTGTTATCATGTTCAATGACACCATCAGTGAGCCTCTGATGAAGCGCTGGTGTTCTGTCCCGCTTGCTATTTATGTGTCTTGGTTTGTTATGCTGGTTCTTTTTCTGAGAAGTTGGTAAATGGGGTCCCAATCTATATGTTTGTTAATGAAGTTCGGGTTTGAATGCCAGGCCTCTCGGAATTCCTGTGCATGTCTTTGTTTAACCTGTCCCAGGATGGATGTATTATCACAGTCGAACTGGTGTGTCTCTTCGTCTGTGTGTATAGATACTAGTGATAATTGGTCATTTTTTTGATGGCTAGTTGGTGCTCATATTTCCTGGTGGCTTAGTTTCTTGCCAGTCTGTTAAATATAATGTTTGCTGCAGTCCTTGCAGGGGTATTTTGTATATGACGTTTGTTCTTCTGGCTGTGGGTACGGGGTCCTTTAAATTCATCAGGAACTGTTTCAGTGTGATGGTAGGTTTGTGGGCTACCATGTTTGAGGTGAGGGATGCCATGGACGTCCCTGCTGATTACACTTGCAGGAAGTGCACCCATCTCCAGCTCCTCCAAGACCGTGTTAGGGAACTGGAGCTGGAGTTGGATGAACTTAGGATCATTCGGGAGGCAGAGGGGGTCATAGATCGGAGCTTTAGGGAAGTAGTAACTCCAAAGATGGCAGATAGATGGGTGACAGTGAGGGGGACTGGGAGGAAGCAGCCAGTGCAGGGACCCCCTGCGGCCGTTCCCCTCAAGAACAAGTATACCGTTTTGGATACTTGTGGGGGGGGGGACTTACCAGGGGTAAGTAACGGGGCTCAGGTCTCTGGCACGGAGCCTGTCCCCGTTAGTCAGAAGGGAAGGGTGGAGAAGAGCAGAGCAATAGTAATTGGGGACTCGATAGTTCGGGGCACAGATAGGCGGTTTTGTGGGAACGAGAGAGACTCACGTTTGGTATGTTGCCTCCCAGGTGCAAGGGTACGTGATGTCTCTGATCGTGTTTTCCGGGTCCTTAAGGGGGAGGGGGAGCAGCCCGAAGTCGTGGTCCACATTGGCACCAATGACATAGGTAGGAGGAGCGCTGAGGATGTTAGGCAGGCTTTCAGGGAGCTAGGTTGAAAGCTCAAAGTTAGAACGAACTAACTTGTCTCTGGTTTGTTACCCGTGCCACATGATAGAGAGTCGAGGAATAGGGAGAGAGAACAGTTAAATGCGTGGCTACAGGGATGGTGCAGGAGGGAGGGATTCCGCTATTTGGATAACTGGGGTTCTTTCTGGGAAGGTGGGACCTCTATAAACAGGATGGTCTGCACCTGAACCTGAGGGGCACCAGTATCCTTGGTGGGAGGTTTGCTAGTGCTCTTGGGGGGGGGGTTTAAACTAACTCTGCAGGGGCATGGGAACCCAGACTGTAGCTTTAGGGTGCAGGACCTGGAGTGTAGGGAGGTTAGGAACATGGCATCAATTTCAAAGGAGGGTGCCTGTAAACAGGAAAGTGGCTTGAAGTGTGTATACTTCAATGCAAGAAGTATACGAAATAAGGTAGGTGAACTTGCAGCGTGGGTTGGTACCTGGGACTTCGATGTTGTGGCTATTACGGAGACATGGGTAGAACAGGGACAGGATTGGCTGTTGCAGGCTCCAGGGTTTAAATGTTTTAGTAGGGTCAGAGGTGGGGGTAAAAGAGGGGGAGGTGTGGCATTGCTTGTCAAAGATAGTATTACAGCTGTGGAAAGGACGATGGATGAAGACTCGCCATCTGAGTTAGTTTGGGCTGAGGTTAGGAATAGGAAAGGTGAGCTCACCCTGTTAGGAGTTTTTTACAGGCCTCCTAATAGTCCTAGAAATGTAGAAGAAGGGATTGTGAGGATGATTCAAGAGAAGAGTGAAAGTAATAGGGTGGTTGTTATGGGGGACTTTAACTTTCCGAATATTGATTGGGAAAGCTATAACTCAAGTTCGTTAGATGAGTCAGTGTTTGTCCAATGTGTTCAGGAGGGTTTCCTGACACAATATGTAGATAGGCCAACAAGAGGTGAGGCCATACTGGATTTGGTTCTGGGTAATGAACCAGACCAGGTGTTAGAATTAGAGGTAGGTGAGCACTTTGGGGACAGTGACCACAATTCGGTGACTTTTACTCTAGTGATGGAGAGGGATAAGTGTGCACTACAGGGCAAGAGTTATAGCTGGGGGCAGGGAAATCATGATGCGGTGAGGCATGACTAAGGATGTGTGGCTTGGAAAAGTAAGCTTCAAGGCAAGGGCGTAATTGATATGTGGAGCTTGTTCAAGGAGCAACTACTGAGTGTCCTTGATAAGTATGTACCCGTCAGGCAGGGAGGAAAGGGTCGTGTGAGGGAGCCGTGGTTTAATAAGGAATTGGAATCCCTTGTTAAATGGAAGAGGGCGGCCTATGTAAAGATGAGGCGTGAAGGTTCAATTGGGGCGATTGAGAGTTATAAGGTAGCCAGGAAGGACCTGAAGAGAGAGCTAAGAGCAGCAAGGAGGGGACATGAAAGGTCCTTAGTTGGTAGGATTAGGGAAAACCCTAAGGCTTTCTATAGGTATGTCAGGAATAAAAGAATGACTAGGGTAGGAATAGGTCCAGTCAAGGATAGTAGTGGGAAGTTGCGTGTGGAGGCTGAAGAGATTGGGGAGACACTGAATGAATACTTTTCGTCAGTATTCAATCAGGAACAGGACATTGTTGTCAATGTGAGTACTGAGTCACAATTAAGTAGAATGGATGACTTTGAGGTATGTAGAGAAGAGGTGTTGGAAATTCTGGAAAGGGTGAAAATAGATAAGTCCCCTGGGCCTGATGGCATTTATCCTAGGATTACCTGGGAAGCAAGGGAGGAGATTGCAGAGCCATTGGCCTTGATTTTTATGTCTTCGTTGTCTACAGGAGTAGTGCCAGAAGATTGGAGGCTAGCAAATGTGGTTCCCTTGTTCAAGAAGGGGAGTAGGGATAACCCTAGTAACTATAGGCCGGTGAGTCTCACTTCTGTTGTGGGCAAAATCTTAGAGAGAATTGTAAGGGATAGGATTTATGAACATCTGGATAGGAATAATGTGGTCAAGGATAGTCAGCATGGTTTTGTGAAGGGCAGGTCGTCCTCACAAACCTTATTGAATTCTTTGAGAAGGTGACTAAGGAGGTGGACGAGGGGAAAGCGGTAGATGTGGTGTATATGGATTTGAGAAAGGCATTTGATAAGGTTCCCCATGGTAGACTACTGCAAAAAATACGGAGGTATGGCATTGAGGGTGAGTTGGAGGTTTGGATTAGGAGTTGGCTGGCTGGAAGAAGACAGAGGGTAATAGTTGATGGCAAAGGTTCATCTGGGAGTGCCGTCACTAGCGGTGTTCCGCAAGGATCTGTTTTGGGACCATTGCTGTTTGTCATTTTTATAAATGACCTGGAGGAGGGGTTAGAAGGTTGGGTGAGCAAGTTTGCAGATGATACGAAAGTCGGAGGAGTTGTAGACAGTGAGAAAGGATGTGGCAGGTTACAGCGGGATATAGATAAGCTGCAGAACAGGGCAGAAAAGTGGCAAATGGAGTTCAATGTAGCTAAGTGTGAGGTGATTCACTTTGGTAAGAGTAATAAAAAGATGGGGTACTGGGCTAATGGTCGGATACTTGGTAGTGTGGATGAGCAGAGGGATCTTGGTGTCCATGTACACAGATCTTTGAAAGTTGCCACCCAGGTAAATAGTGCGGTGAAGAAGGCATATGGCGTACTGGCTTTTATTGGTAGAGGAATTGAGTTCCGGAGTACTGAGGTCATGTTGCAGTTGTATAAGACTCTGGTGCGGCCGCATCTGGAGTATTGTCTGCAGTTTTGGTTGCCATACTATAGGAAGGATGTGGAGGCACTGGAACGGGTGCAGAGGAGGTTTACCAGGATGTTGCCTGGTATGGTAGAAAGATCGTATGAGGAAAGGCTGAGGCACTTGGGGTTGTTTTCATTGGAGAAAAGAAGGTTTAGGGGTGACTTAATAGAGGTGTACAAGATGATTAGGGGTTTAGATAGGGTCGACAGTGAGAATCTTTTTCCACGTATGGGGTCAGCTATTACAAGGGGGCATAGCTTTAAATTAAGGGGGGGTAGGTATAGGACAGATGTTAGGGATAGGTTCTTTACTCAGCGAGTCGTGAGTTCATGGAATGCCCTGCCAGTAGCAGTGGTGGACTCTCTCTCATTATGGGCATTTAAGCCGGCATTGGATAGGCATATGGAGGATAGTGGGCTAGTGTAGGTTAGGTGGGCTTGGATCGGCGCAACATCGAGGGCCGAAGGGTCTGTACTGCGCTGTATTCTTCTATGTTCTATGTTCTATGATGCCGAGGGGCCGGAGTAGTCTGGAAGTCATCTCTCAAATGTCCTTGATGTATGGCAGGGTGTCTAGAGTCTCTGGGCGTGTTGTGTCTTCCTGTTTAGGTCTGTTGTGCAGGAATTGGCGGACTGCACTTATCCGGTAACCATTGTTCCTGAATACATTGTATCAGCGTTTCCTTCATCTTAGCTGCTGTTGTTTAATCAAACACAAGAAAAGACTAGCCCTACAAGAAAAGCTGTCCAAGCTCGCATATGATAATGAAATGGACAATTCAGAGACTTGGATAAAGAAACTCTCTGACCAAAGTTCCAACTAGCCACCAAAAGGCATGAATAACTATCACTGGTATCCGTACACACAGACGAAGAGGGACACCAGTTCGATTGAGACAATACATCCATCCTGGGACAGGCCAAACAAAGGCACGCACGCAAATGTCTCGAGGCCTGTCATTCAAACCAGAACTCCATTAACAACTTATAGATTTGGACCCCATTTACCAAACTCTCAGAAACAAATGGAAATTGTATCACCTACCACAACAATCAGAGACAGAACAGCAGCACTTCATCAGAGGCTCGCTGATGATGTCACCGATCATGGTGACAAAGTGCCTGAGAACTAACCCACCAGCTCAGTGAGCAAACTTACAACCTGATCACATTATATTGGAAGGCAGTCTATCAATCATATAAAGTCAACATCTTCAACAATGAACAACGTTAGCAGGTCAAATGCAATTACCACCCCTGTCAATTTGCCAGCCTAACAAAGCTGTGTGATAATGATCTGTTTTCTGGTCACAGTTATGTGACTAATTGACCGAGAAGAAAGTAAGATTAGAATGAGAATTGGGAATGCTACGGACTTCTGTTCTGTTTAGCATATATTTACTCCACTATTTCTAATGGTCAATTTTATGGGTGAATGGAAATAAAAACAAGGTGTGCACAATCATAACTTACTTCCACTGGACATTTGTCCAACTGAGTTCTGAATATTCTTTTTCCAGTAATGATGCTAGGTGAACTTTGATGAACAGCATCAACACTATGAATATCATTGCTGTCCAGTGCCAAATAACATTTTAACTTTTGTTCCTAAGTACCCTTGTTGCTGATAACCTTGCAATACATCCTAAGTTGACTCAAAATGATGATGTGCCAAACTGGTCAGTCAGCATCTGAATGAGAAATGTTTTGTATGATACCTCTTGCATCTATGCTAAAAGTTTTGTCGAATGATAGAGTTGACAAGGAATGATTTGAAACCGAAGACAAGAGCAGCTACAAATTTAGTTGAACCATTGCTAATGGAGAAAAAAAATGATCAGAAAAAATAAACTTCTTGTTAGAGAAGGTGTTATGTAAAGAATAGAGGCAGCAGCAGTTTCAGAAGAATCAAATATCAATTTTTTTCTGATATTTTCTGAAAACAGAGAAAACATGAAAGTTTAGCTGGAATCAATTGAGAACAATTTAGAACTGGAGGCAGACGATGACGTTACATGGATGTCAATGCTCAGAGTTTAGTAAGTAAGAAACAAAGACACAAATTGCTGGAGGAACTCAGCACTTCAGTCAACATCTGTGGGGAGAAAGCAAAGTTAGCATTTTTAGTCTGGTGACTCTTCATCAGACTCTTTGTTGCTTTGTTATATCATGCCAAATGAGGTTGGGGAGTTACACACACACATTGCCAGATAGAAGTATGATGTTGTGGCAATCACAGAGGCCTGGATCAATGAAGGGTAAGACTGTGTGTTAAAAAAATAGAAAAGGAAGGAAAGGATGAACTGGCAATATTGTTCAATAGATGCCTTGCAGTGCTGGAAAAAGAAAATGTCTCAGAGTTAAATGCAGAATCAATTTGACAGGAGATAGAATAAAAAAGGTACAATTACATGGCTTAGTATAGTCTATAGATTACCAACTAGTGGAAAGGATAGAGACAAATATATCTACAGGAAGTTATAGAAAAATGCCAGCATCATAGAGTAGTAATGGGGATTTCAATTCCCCAAATATAAACTGGGATATGATAGTGTAAGAGGGAGAAACGTTCTGAGATTGTGTTCAAGAAAGTTTCCTACAGCAGTATGCATCCAGTTCAACAAGAAAGGATGTATTGTTGGACCTGGTCCTTGGAAATATCAATGTGGGAACAACTAGGAGAGAATGATCATTTTATCATAAAGTTTAAGAAGGTGGATGAGAGTGACTTGCAACAATCCATAATTTAAAAATCAATTGGTGGAGTGCTGACTCTGCAAACACAGCCGAGCAGGATTGACTGCAACAAGATGTTGGTAGGAAGAACAGGAGCTGAACAATGGCTTCAAATAGGGAGATGGTTCGAGTACAGTTCAGCTATATTCCTTCTGATGGAAAAGGTAGCACAAACAAATCCGGCAAACCCGAGATGACAAAGTAGGCAAAAATTAACATCAGAAAGATGAACTATTCTTATGAGAGTTGTGACCCAGAAAAAATATTTGTGAATTAACAGGAATACCAAAGGTTGAGAGGGGAGATGAAAAAGCAAATAATAATTGAATCCTTACAGGGCAGAGGAAGGGCATTTGGCCAATTCAGTATACACCAACCTTATGAACAACATCCCACCCAGACACAGCTCCCCTCCTAACCCATAACTCTGCATTTACCATGGCTAATCCCACTAACCTGAACACTATGGGGCAATTTAGCATGATCAAACCACCAAACCTACATATCTTTGGACTGTGGAAGGAAACCAGAGCATCGGCAGAAATATACGCAGACAATGGGAGAATGTGCAAACTCCACACTGAACCCAATCCCTGGTGCTGTAAGGCAGTACTGCAAGCCATTGAGCCAACCTACTGCCCTCATAATAAGTGAAGCAAAGATGGGAAAATACTAGCAGCTAGCATTTACAGGAATTCTAAAACCTTCTATAGGCACATCAATAGTAAGACAGTGCATAAAGGAAGAGTAAGACTGATTAGAGACCAAAAAGGACATTTACAGATGGAGGCAGTGGCATGGGTGAGGAGTTAAGTGAATGCTTTGCATTTGTCTTCATAAAAAGGAGAATGCAGCCGAGGCCTTGGTGAAAGAAGAGGGTACTTTGTCACTGGAAGGGTTCAAAATTAATAAGAAAGAAGTCTCAGAAAAGTTGTTCAGACTTAAAGTTGACAAGACACAAGGACCAATTGAGATGCATGCAAGCACCTTAAAGGGAGTGAGGGTACAAATTATTGGCGCAATGGACATAATCTTTCAGTCTTTCCTGGATTCCAGGAGCTGCCAGAACCCTGGAGAATTACAAATATTATAGCCTTATTCAAGAAAGATATCAAAGCTAATCCCAGTAATTACAGGCTAGTTAGTTTAACTTTAGTGTTGGGGAAGCTTGTAGAAACAAGTAATTGGTATAGAATTAGTAGTCACATTTAAAGAGATGGGTGCTGAGGATGAGTCAGCATGGATTCCTAAAAGGAACATCATGTTTAACAAACTTGCTGGAGTTTTTTGATGAAGTATGAAAGGCTCAGTGAGGAATACACTTTGATATGATGCGCATGGATTTTGAGAAGACATTCGATACACTGCCCTGCACCCAACTTGTGAGGAAAATTATGGATCATGGGAGAACAGGGACATTAGCAATAGCAAAGAAACCTGGTGTTTATGCACACAAATCATTGAATGTGGAAGAACACATTGACAGAATAGTTCATCGAGTGTGTTGGTTCCTCAGTTTTACTGACAGTGGCGTAGGGTAAAAGAGTTGATGTTGAACTTGTTTCAAATTTGTTAGACCTCACCTGAAGTATTGTGTACAGATGTGGGCATCATGTTATAGCAAAGAGGTGAACACATTGAAGAGTGTTTAAAAACAATTTACAAGAATGGTTCTAAGAATGAAAAACTTCAGTTATGACAATAGATTGAAGAAGGCTGTTCTCCTTGGACAGAAGGAAGCTGAGTAGAGATTTGATAGAGGTTTTCAAACAATGAGAAAGCTGAACAGAGAAGACACTGAGAAGCTGTCCCCACTCATAAAAGGAACTAGAACGAGATGGCATAAGTGATGTACAAATGATATTTTACACAGTGACTAATTAGAGTATAGAATGCACAGCCTGGAAACTTGGTGGAGGCAGATTTAATTGAGGCATTCAAGAAGACATTGATGGATTATTTGGACAGAATTAATATGCAAGGGTGTGGGAGAAGGCAGGAGATTCCACTAAGTGATGATGCTTGTTTGAAGAGCAGTTGCAGGCACAGTGGGCTAAATGGCCACATTTAGCATTTTGTTGATTGTGTGAAAAGAAATAAGCCTGTTGAAAAAAAAATAGATGCAGCAAAGATGCAGTCACAAAAAAAACAGGCAAAGGAGACCAACAAAATAATGATGGAGGAGTAATAAAACTTTATTGGTGTTAGATAATTAGAAGGAAACTGGCAATGCATCAAGGCATGGAGATGAAAAGAGGAAAATGCAAATTCTGGATATCTCAAAAATTAAGAATTGCACCAAATAAATCATAGTTCACGGTATCTCAACAGATGAGAGAAAACTCAAAATTTCATATCACATCCTTTGCCAGAGTACACCTGAATATCACAGCATATTTGCCAGAAATGTGTACATTCTAAAAGCGGGTCTTGGCCTGACAACACTGGCACTATTTAAGTTGGCATATGTGGCTGTGCAGCTGTTGGAATTATGTACTATGGTGAGTCATTTTTTTAAAAATATCTGAGATAAATAGGAGAAATCTAGAATAAAGATGCAAAATAATCAATATGATCAATCTATAGGCAATTCAAATGAAAAAAAAAACACTTACTGCTTTAGTAAAGATTGGTGCTAGAATTGAAAAGCGGACATCAGCAAGATCCTGCTGATAGCAGAAGGTAATTATTGAGTTTAAAATCTTGTCACCGGATTTTTTTCTTTGTAAATAAAGATGAGAAATTCTAGACAAAGACCCAAATCTTGTGGTCCCAAGCAGTGAACGTGAATGTTGACATGTTCACTGCTACTCTGGACTGCAATGGCACTGCAACTTTACTTACGCCCACTTCGAGTCATAGAGTCATAGAGATGTACAGCAGAAACAGACCCTTCGGTCCAACCCGTCCATGCTGACCAGATGTCCCAACCTAATCTAGTCCCACTTGCCAGCACCCAGCCCATATCCCTCTAATCATTTCCTATTCATATACCCATCCAGATGCCTTTTAAATGTTGCAATTGTACCAGCCTCCACCGCTTCCTCTGGGAGCTCATTCCATACACGTTCCACCCTCTGTGTGAAAAAATTGCCCCTTAGGTCTCTTTTATATCTTTCCCCTCTCACCCTAAACCTATGCCCCCTAGTTCTGGGCTCCCCACCCCATTGAAAAGACTTTGTCTAATTATCCTATCCATGCCCCTCGTGATTTTATAAATCTCTATAAGGTCACCCTCAATCTTCAACGATCCAGGGAAAACAGCTCCAACCTATTCAACCTCTCCCTTTAGCTCAAATATGCTGGAAGTAGCAGTTTGCCAGATGGGCTCAGGGCAATTCCCAAAGATCAGCCCCTGTCATTGGCTCTTGTCACCATTCCATAGCACATCAAGCTCTGCTTTGTTCTGATCACCATCACTCAACCTCACTCACTCTTCAAATATCAGAGACGAGCTGAGGATAGAGGTATGATGGATGATTGAGTTGGTTGGAAGAAGAGGGGATGGCTTTGGTGTTGGAGTCTTTGTAGAAGGAATAGTCAGGGAAACTGCAAATGACACATAAAAATATAACAGTTTACAAGGATGTTGCTGGGATGGAAAGGTTTGACTTATAAGGAGACGCTGAATAGGCTGATGTTATTTTCCTTAGAGGCAGAAGGGTGACCTTAAAGAGGTTTATAAAATCATGAAGGTCATAGATAGGGTGAATAGCCAAAGTCATTTTGCCAGGGTAGGGGAGTCGAAAACCAGAATGTATAGGTATAAGGTGTAAGAAGAAAGATATAAAAGGGACCTAAGGGACAACATTTTCACACAGAATGTTTTATGGAATGAGCTGCCAGAGCAAATGGTGCAGGGTGGTACAATGATAACTTTTAAAAGACATCTGGATGGGTAGAAGAACAGCAAGGGTTTAGAGGGATATGAGCCAACTGCTGGCAAAGGGACTAGATTAGTTTAGGATATCTTACCAGCATGGACAAGTTGGACTGAAGGGCCTGTTTCCATGCTGTACATCTCTAAGACTCTATGACACCTATTTGGAGCTAGAGTTTCTCCTTGAGCTTGTTCTGCCATTCAATACAACCATGGATGATTATCCAACTCGGTACCTTGTTCCTGATTTCTCCCCATGTCCTTGACTTCTTTAGCAGAAAGAACTACAGCTACCTCTTCCTTAAAAATATTTAATGTTTTGGCCAGAACTACTTTCTGCGGTAGAGATTTCCACTGGCTCACCACTCTCAGGGTGAAGAAAATTTTCCTCATCACAGTCCAAAATAGCCCAACTTGTATCCTTAGTCTGTGACTTCTAATACTGGTGGGCCACAGATAGGTCATTTTGAATTCAGATGAGTAGAAATTTCTTCACGAAGAGAGTGACAACTTTCTGGAATTCTCGACCATTGTAAGTTGTGTTGGTCGACTGAATATATTTAAGAAATAAATAGATATGTAGAGGCTAAAAGTCTCAAGACCAATAGAAAAGAATGTGAGTATGGCGTTGAAATAGAAGATTAGCCATGATCATGTTGAATGGTGGGGTAGGCTTGATGGACTGACGGGTCTACTCCTCCTCCTATTTTTTATGTTCCTTTACTGGTCTGACTCATCTGTCAATCATTTAGATAAAGGTCCAATATGGTCAGTCCATTCGTTTCCAAATCCTTCAGTTTTTTTTGTCCCTTTGAGGTAGGGTGCTGGCCATGGGAGAGAAAATTAAAAGTTGGTTAACAAAATCACTGCAAACACCAACTCTTTTATTGAGCTGAAGACTGATTTTAATGGATCCAGGTACTTTGGAGCAATGTTCTCAGTTTCTTCTGCAACCCAGGAGAGGAGGAATAACATATTTTAATCTCAGTTGCCACTGGCCACATGATCTGGCCAATATGTGAAGGTCATTTCAGGGCAAAGGTGCTGGAGAAACAGAAATTAAATGAAACAATTTTAAAAGACGAAGTAAGTTAAATATGAATGGGAGAAAGGCAGCAGGGAGATGGGTAAAACTAGTGTTCAGATTATAAGGACACAGGCAGCCACCGAAAAAACTAAGATCATGCTCTTAAAGTTCATACTAAAAGTGACTGGATCAGGGCTGCAGAGAAAGTGAAGACTGCAGATGCTGGAGATCAGAGTCAAAAAGTGTGGTGCTGGAAAAGCACAGCTGGTCAGGCAGCATCTGAGGAGCAGGAGAGTCGATGTTTCGAGCATAAGCTCTTCATCAGAAATGTGTGTGGTGGGAGTGGGGGAATGGGCCAAGGGGGCTGAGAGATGAATGGGAGTGGGGTGGGGTTAAGGGGAAGGTAGCTGGGAATGCGCTAGGTAGATGAAGGTGGAGGTCGATGGTGATAGGCCGGAGCAAAGGGTGGAGCGGATTGGTGGGAAGGAAGATGGATAAGTAAGACAGTTCAAGACGGCAGTGCCAAGTTGGAGAGTTGGATCTGGGATAAAGTGGGGGGAGAGGAGATGAAAAAACTGGTGAAATCAATATTGATCCTATGTGGTTGCAAGGTCCCAAGGCAGAAAATGAGGAATTCTTCCTCCAGGCGTCAGATGGCTAGTATTTGGCGGTGGAAGAGGCCCAGGACTTGCATGTCCTTGGAGGAGTGGGAGGAGGAGTTGAAGTGTTTGGCCGCAGGGCTGTTCAAATATTGAAATGTGTGATTAGGGTGTTGGGGGAAGGGCATGTGTAGAGTTCAAATATTGTACTGAAAGAGGTCAGAAAATATGTTTGCAGACAGTTTTTCTTGTTACAGCAACATTACAACCAATCTAAAACAGTTTCCTTTCATAAGTAAAAAAGACATATTCAGGTATATGAGGCATCAGGAATTAAAGATTCATCTCCACTGTGCAGCTTTTTGAAACTCAGGATATATATCTAAGGACATTAAAAGTTCTTATTTGCCCTGAAAAATGTTTGTTTTTTAGATCTAAGACAAATGGAGATAGAAAGAAAGAGAAGCAATTTTACTGAGTGGGGATGTAGAATATGATTTTGCGTGACAAGCCTCTAGGAATAGGTCCAATGAAGTTTGGCAACTCTCCCAGACAGAGATGACTGTGTCATTAGACTGTGCCTGATAGCCAGAGATGCATGCTCTATGAAAACATCTGCTCTTTTAAAAACATGTTTCTTATTCTCAGTGAATATTAAAGGTTTGTACCAACAAGCCATGATTAGTAAGTTTGCGGATGACACTAAAATTAGTGGCATAATAAACAATGAAGAAGGTTTTCTAAGATTACAAAGGAATCATGGTCAAATGGGTCAATGGGTTGAAAAATGGCAGATGGAGTTCAATCTGGATAAATGTGAGGTATTGCAAGGTGAAAGACGAGATAGAACAAACAAGGATAGGGCTTATACAATTAACAAGGTAAAAACAATGACTGCAGATGCTGGAAACCAGGAAAATCGACATTTCAGGCAAAAGCCCTTCATCAGGAATACCTGCTCCCCGGATGCTGCCTGAACTGCTGTGCTTTTCCAGCACCACTCTAATCCAGAATCTTGTACAATTAACAGTAGGGCCTTGGGGACCCAGGAGTGCAGGTACATTATTCTTTGAAGTTTGCATCACATTTGACGGAACGGTTAAAAAGGCATTTGGCATGCTTGTCTTCATTACTCAGTTCTTTGAATAAAGGCGTTGGGAGTTCATGTTGAGGTTGGACAGTACAGCGGTGAGGCTTCTTCTGGAATACTCTGTCCAGTTCTGTTCACCCAGTTGTCGAAGGATATTATCAAGCTTGAGAGGGCTCAGAAGAGATTTACCAGGATGTTGCCAGGTATGGAAAGTTTGAGTTATAAAGAAAGGCTGGATAGACTAGGTCTTTTTTCATGGAAGCATAGGAAGTTGAGAGGCGACCTGATAGATGTTTATAAAATAATGAGAGGTATAGATAGAATTGGTAGTTTTGTTTTTTTCCCACGAATAGGAGATTTTAAGATTGGGGTGCACATTTTTGAAGTGAGAGGAGTGAGATTTTAAAAAGAAATGAGGGCAATTATTTTACACAGAGGCTGGTTCAAATCTGCCAGAGGAAATATTGGATGTGGGTACAACTGCAACATTTAATAGATATTTGGCTAAGTACATGAATAGGAAAGATTTGGAGGGATATTCATTCAGAGCAGGCAGGTGGGACTAGTTTAGTTTGGGATTATGTTCAGTATGTATTGCTTGGATTGATTGGCTGTTTCTGCGCTGTATGACTCCATGACTCATAATCATAATTTTTAAAAAGACTGTAAATAAACTGACAAAAGTTAGCTCTTGTATAAAAGTTTTGACTCAACAATTCTAATAGAAGTTGGACAAATCCAATCCATTTACCTTTTTATGTATAGGTAACTGAGGAGCAATTCATTATCTGCATTTCTTATGCTCTGCATTTAACATCACTCATATTAACCACCCCAGCAAGTTATTAAATTTTATATCCAGTTAAGAATTGCCTGCTCTAGTTTCCCCATAGATATTGTTGTGACATCAGGAAGATTTGTAATGGGACACAAAAGATATTTAAGTGCCCTCATTAAATGGACATATAAAAACATCTAATCTGAAACAAAAATCCTCATTCTGCTGAGTAGCCTAAGCAATTAGCAGCAACCTAATAAATTAACTTTGCAACTCTTGATCCACATGTTGTTAGCAACACAGAAGTGTCCATAAATTTTAATGATATAAGCTGGAACAAAGTTGTATTTATCTAAGAGCACAAGCAGAAACCTAAATAAACTATTTTGAAATTTACACTGACAAATTATTATACGTGCTCAACATTTGATGCAACTGCTAAGTTGCCTCACTTTTCCAACAGAAAATCTATTTCTCTATTGAAGGAATTACTTGAAAGATGAAAATAAATTGGAACATCTAAACATCTAAAACCAACACAATTTGAATTGGTTGAATTTACATTTGGTCATACATTACTCAGGAAGTGTTAAATTGTAATAGTGACGAGGAGCTAATATTTCCAAGATGGCACCATCAATAATAATTTTGCTAATCTGACTGTGGAAAATATCAAAGATCATTCAGCACTAATGCCAGTTGAGATTATCTACATAATGCAATTAAAAATGTTAAGGTTTTGAAAATGTCTATTTAAAGAAAACACCCCATCTCCTTTAATTGGACCAAGCAGCTCAATTTAATCCATCATTAATAATGTAACATGTAAATACATCATTCAATTTCTGTAAATAAACAAGTAGATTGGAAAACTTTGATGAATACTATGATGTAAAATATAGGAATTGTCAAGAAACCAAGATTATTTGCTGCAGGAAAAGAGATTTGTCAAAGAGAGAGAGGGTGCAGATTTCTAATAGCTTATCAAATGAAGATGCACAGCAATACGTGGAGAGAGTACAAACATCTGTGCTGAACAATAAAATTCTGGAACTGTAATACCAAAAACAAATTACTGCTTGTCAGCCTATGCAGTTTTAATCAACAATTGCACAAAACAATATTTTACTTACTATGGAGGATGAAGTACCGGTGTACTGACGTGTGGCTAATGTCGTGCCATTGTTTAAGAAAGGCTGCAAGGAGAAGCCTGGAAATTATAGACCTATGAGTCTGATATCAGTGGTGGGTAAGTTGTTGGACGTGGTTCTGAGAGATAAGATTTACAAGCATTTGGAGAGGCAAGGATTGGTTAGGGGGTAGTCTGCATGGTTTTGTGCGAGGAAAATTATGTCTAACAAACTTGATTGAAGTTTTTAATGAAGTAATCAACAAGATTGATGAGGGTAGGCTGTTGAAGTTGTTTACTCGATTCAACTAGTACATGCTGACTAGATAATCTAGTCCCGTTTACCAGCACTTGGTCTGTTTTCCTCTAAACCCTTCCTACTCATATACCCATCCAGATGCCTTTAAAATGTTGTAATTGTACCAGCCTCTACCATTTCCTCTGGCAGCTCATTCCATATGTGCACCATCCTCTGCATGGAAAAAATGTCCCTTAGGTCCCTTTCAAATCTTTCCCCTCTCACCCTATGGTCTGTAGTTTCATGCTCTCCTAAGTTGTTGCACGTATGCAAGTATTTCTGTCTTTCATGGATATCTCCAAAATTGTTTATTTGTAACAAAATCATAATTTCTAGCATTTTGATATTAACTGCATTTATCCTTGCCAGAGAGCACATTGTGATCAAGAGACTGAAGCTTCGAGCAGCCAGTTAAATACACATAAACAGTTTTTAAAAGCAGAAGGTAAAACAGGATATTACAAATTCGGTTGTGTTGAAAGAAAGATAATTAAAGGTAACTTAGAATATTGAAGCAATGGGCTTTTTGTGAAGTACACAATTAATTCATGGAAATGAAAGAAAATAGTTTTTTCTTGTATATTTCCATTCGTAAAATAGTTTCTGCTGGCAATATTTCTTTTGTCCCACCTTTTGTACACAGCACTATTGTGAAGAAATGGTAATTCACACATTTTGAGCTTATAACTATGCATTTCGCACCTTCAGCAGAACAAAAGAAATCTAATATTCATTTTTAACAAGGTTAATTGGAAAAAGAAAGTCACTTTTCAACTGTTACAGGAAAATTGCTTTCACATCAATTTGGCTTTCACAAAAAGAACTAAATGAAGAAGGTGTAGGACTATAAAGAATGCTATTGCTCCTTGGGCCAAACCTTCAAAAAAGATTTTATATATGGATATATTTATGAACCATCTATTTTAATATGGCATTGCATTAAAGGCTAGTCACCAGGGACAATTATAACGTACTCTATGGAAAGGAATAGGAAACTGAACATTTATAGATTCAGGTTTAATAAGGTACAAGCTCCTGTCCCCCGATTCATGTTGATTCCAGTTTTGCTCTGACTCCTTGATGCAACACTCTGTCAAGTGCAGGCTTCACAATGCACAAATCAGCACAACAAAGGGGAGCGGAAGATATGTTTATCGATGGCATCCTGCTGGAGGTGGCGGAAATGGCAAAGGGCAATCCTCTGAATGCAAAGACGAGACAGGTGGGAATTAAGGGCAAGGCAAACTCTATTGTTCTTCTGGGAAGGAGGATTAGGGTAAGGGTGAGAGATAGGTTGGACGTGGCTGAAGACTGTCAACCATAATGGGGAAATAGGAGGACATGTCAGAGGCGGTCCAGAGGAAGGTGATATCATCAGAACAGATGCAATGGAGGTGGTGAAACTGCGAGATTGGAGCTGAATCTTTGCAGGACATAGAGTGTCTGGAAGGAAGATTTTTGTGGTTTTAAATGTCAATCATCTCAGCTCAAAGAAATCTGTGCAGGGATTCCTTGGAGAAGATTCTTGCTAATCAACCTGATCGGAGTTGTTATTACACATTGCTTGAACAGGGGGCACTTAAACCCAGGCCTCCTGACCCAGAAGAAGGGACACTACCACTACACTTCAAACTTCCCTAGAGTAGTATCCTAGACAAAACCATTTTCAGCTACTTCATTTAAGGCATTCTCTCCATTCTACAGTTAGAATTGATGATTTGCTGATGATTGCAAAGTGTTGATCATCTTTCATGATTCCTCAGATAGTTATTTAGTCAATGTCTAAATTTAGCAACACCTGGACAACATCTAGGTTTGGGCTGATAAGTGGCAAGCAATATTTGCGACACACAAGTGTGAGGTAATGACCATCTCCAACAGTCGAGAATGTAACCATTGCAACTTAACATTCAATTTCATTACTATCACCAAATCACTTATCAATAGCCTGAGGATTACCACTGACCTGGAAATGTGTTGCTGGAAAAGCGCAGCAGGTCAGGCAGCATCCAGGGAACAGGAGAATCGACGTTTCGGGCATAAGCCCTTCTTCAGGAATGGGGAAAGTTTGTCCAGCAGGCTAAGATAAAAGGTAGGGAGGAGGGACTTGGGGGAGGGGCACTGACCAGAAACTGAACTGGACTAACCATATAATTGCTATAGTAGGTCAGAGACTAGAAATCTTGTAGTGAACATGTGACCTCCTGACTCCCAAATCATGTCCAGCATCTACATATCACAAGCCAGGGATGTAATGGAGTATTCCTCCCTTGCCTGGATGCGAGCAGTTCCAAAAACATGCAAGAAGCTTGACACCAGGACAAAGCAATCTGCCTGATTTGCACCAGATGGACAAACATATACTGTGTCCAACACCCACAATCTGCAGTGTGTACCAACTACATGATGTGGAACAGAAAATCACTAATGCCACCTTAGACCACAAAGGATAAAAAAAAAATTTGGAGGAACCACAAAGGTAAAAAAATCCATAGATGCATTTGTGTACAGACCTCCAAATAATAGTCAGGAACTGGGGTGCAAGATACACTAGGAGTCAGAAAAGATGTGCAGGAAAGGCAAAGTTACAGTGATCATGGGGATTTCAATTGCAAGTGAACTGGGAAAATCAGGTTGGTAGCGGATTGCAAGAAAAGGAATTTGTGGAATGGGTTGGCTTTTTGGAGCAGCTCATGGTGGAGTCCATTGGGGAACAGGCAATAATGGATTTAGTGCTGTTAAAATTGAAACAGCATAGGTCAGAATCTTTCAATTTTTGATTGATTCAGGGATAGTGTCAGAGGACTGGAGAAATCTAAACATTACTGGTGGAATCTTATAGGGAACTGAGCAATGTGGGCTATGGCAAGATGCACGCAGAGTCAGATAGGAAGTCCACAACACCCATCTAGATGTCGTCAGCGAGTAGTTCCATTTTTTATGCTTCTCAAAAACAGTGTGGTGAATTTCTCGCTGGGAGTGGTGAGTAATCAATTGAAGGTTTTTATTTCTGGTTAAACACTTTGTTGACAACATATTTACCTCACTAACATTTAGCCTCTTACATTACTGAACTCACTAACAAAGCTAACATTGAGAAAACAAGGAAACTAAAGCACATACCAAGTGAATTTAGGTCATCACTTGCTCTGAATGACTTCTTCTTTGTTACTCATTCATTGGATGTGAGCGACACTGACTAGACCAGTGTTTATTGTCCATTCCTAATTGCTCAGAGGGTATTTATGAGACAACCACTTTGTTGTGAGTTTGTGGTCACATATTAGCCAGACCAGGTAAGGATGGCAGTTTCCTAAAGGGAATTAGTGAACCAGATAAGCTTTCCAACAATCAACAATGGTTTCAAGATCATCATTCGACTTCTAACCCCAGATTTTTATTGAATTCAAATTCCATCACCTGCCGTGACAGGGTTCAAACCCAGGTCCCTAGAGCATCATTTTGGTCTCTAGATTAATAGTTAAGCAATAACTTGTGAGACCATTGCCACCCAGTATTATTAATCAGTAACCCCGCGCATGACCCATGGGCATCAGCTGCAACCACTTCTTGTCAATAGATATTGGCAAATGGGATGATCTACCAACTCCTCATGATCATCATGGCAGCTCTCAAGCCCATTTGCAGTGCCCAGTGGAAGCACAGGCTTGTATTACAAGGGGCAACATCAATTACTATTGAAAGGCTCCAGCAGGGATACTTTGCACAAACAGACAAGTAATCAGCTGAAGAACGAGACCAGAATGTATCTCAGATCTACTCACTTGCTCCCTTAGCACTCACTCACTTAACATTTACCTGGGTCCTCACAGCATCTGTGTTTTGACTTGCCTTTGCACAGTTACACAACCAGGGAGTTTGCCTTACTGGTTAGCAGACGTCAGTAAAGGGGGTGTACATCTTGCTGTATGTGGTGTGCTGTGTCAATCTCATAATCACTTTATGTCCACCAACACACTCCGCAAACAAACTGCATGTCCACCAGGCAAGTAACCAGGACTCCAGTCAAAGGGAAATACTCCTCAGAGAAGTCCATGGAGGCATCCTTCAGTCAGGGGTTCTAGCACAGTGAGTCAAAGGCAGACCCTGATCCCAGGCCAGAGGATTGGCCACAGTCAGGCATCCACTTGTAGGGGAGTCTAAGCCACTTCAGACCAGGGGCTAATCTACTGGGTTCATCCACAAAACCTAATGGGAAAGGGATATGAGTGGGAGGGTGCGACAAAAGATGCTGCTGCTGTGGGAAGTCAACAGGTTAGTCTTCGCAAGTGAGGGCTGCAAGCTTTGGAAGAGGATGACATATGTGAAAGGGGTCACATCATCAGCAAGTAGAAGATGTGGTAAAGCATGCTTGGGAAGACGTTCATGCAGGAGATGGGTTGACCAGCTGCATTCATGTGGTGAAAGGGTGGGGGGTGTTGGTGGAGGGAGGTCAGTGAATGATTTCACCTGAAATGCTCATCTTACATATCAGTGACTGGTGTTAGAAAGGTAGGTGCAGACTCATGTAGATAGTTTGGGTGGGGACCTGGAGAGGTGTGAAGACTGCAAGATATACATGATGGGGTGACACAAAGGGGATGTTGATGTTCAGGTCTCACCAACATATTCCCGAGCAGGCTGCAAGCCAAGCCCGAGGAGCATTCACTGTTGCCTTCCAGAAGGCTGGAAATCCAAATGGCAAAATGATTAAGAAAATGGCTGCACCCATAGTGGGCAGGGTAAGAGATTCAATACCGAGAATGCTGGAGACACTCAATATAATGACTGCAAGTCTATTGCACTCAAAACATTAACTCTTCTTCTCTCTCTACAGATGTTGCCTGACTTGCTGAGTTTCTCCAGCACTTTCTGCTGTTATTTCAGATTTCCAATACCCCAGAGTATTTTTATTTAGAATAAAGTATCTACTGAATTTACCATTAATGTCATAAGAGAATGAATATTATAATTTGTTATCTCTCAAAGCAGACTTGTCATTGCCAGTGAAACAGATCATGATGAATAAGCAGCATTCCCACAGTGGCATGACTGAGGATGTGAAAATGTCTAGTTCACCAGAAAAATATCCACAGAGTGTGAATGAAGACATCCAATCCAATCAAAACTTAAGTTAAGAGCTTAAACGTTTCAACTCAGAAGAAACAACATATTGAGAGAAAAAAAGATTTGCTTGAATTAATTGGAGATGAGCTCTATGTGTCACCACAGAAATCAGACTAGCATCCTCAGATATGACCCTTCCTCAGAACTTCAGAAGTCTATCACACTCATATTAACTCTTCTTCCTCCTCCACAGGTGCTGCCAGACCTGCATTTTCTTTGTTTCTGTCAGTTTCCTAACATTCATAACATTTTGCTTTTATTTGAGAAGTAAGTGACTCAACACATGAGGATGGGAGCTACAGAACTCACATAGGTTAGGGCTTTTAAAGGCAAAGAGCACTGCACACAGACTCATGAATTGTACAGAAAAAGAGTTGGAGAGTCCCCATCCCCTAGCGCTACTCCTTTCTGAAATAACAGCAGAAAGTGCTGGAGAAACTCAGCAAGTCAGGCAACATCTGTAGAGAGAGAAGAAGAGTTAATGTTGCAACTTCTTGCCATGGACGATCCTGGAAAACTTACTGACATCTGCACTTCTGGGTCAAAGACCATGAAACAATATGGATGTTGCACAAGGACGCCTAAAAGTGTCAATGTGACCCAGTGCCATGTACATGCATTGTTTTTCTTGCTTTCACATGATGCAATAGACTCTAAGCACAAACCTACATCCATGGATCCGTGTCTGAGCCATGAAGTAATGCCAAATGATGTAATAATATAATTTGGCCTTATGTAGAGAGACTAAAACAATATGTACAATTAAAACATAAGAAGGAATACAGAAGTTCAGAATCATTTACAATCATATAATTTAAATTCACAAAATCCTAAAGGACCTTGACAAAATGGATGTGGAAAGGATGTTTCATCTTATAGCTGAGTCCAGAACTAAGGAGCATTGGTTTAAAAATGGCTGTTGCCATTTTAGCACAGAGATGATGAGAATTTCTTTTCTGCGAAAGGGTTGCACAAATTTTAAACTTTCCTCCTCAGAAGGCAGTGAAAGATGGGTCTCTGAGTTATTTTTGAGGAGAGGGGTGGATAGATTCTTTGTTGGTAGATAGGCATGTGAAATTCCAAATGCAAACAGATCACCCATTTTCTTAGTGAATGGTGAAGGTGCTGAATGGCTTATATCATCTCTTATTTTGCCAAAGGTCTGCTTTTAAAGGCACAAATGAATTGTTGCTGTTCTCCAGTTGGCTGACAGACGTTTATCATTTTCTCTAAAATAACAATTTGGAAGAAAAAATGTTGTTTGTCAGCTACCTGCAAGTTCAACATTCATGTAAAAACATATTGTGTTGTTTGTCACAAAAAGTATAATACGGCCCCCTTTGTATTTAATCTGTTCAGAGAGTAATGGTGTGAGCTGCTTTAAGAATACAAAAGCTGTGTCTTGTCAATTGTGCTTGCAGAAGGCTGATGCAATGTGAAAACCTTGCTCTCAATTTGATAATGGAGCAAGGCAAATTAGATGGACCATGCTGCCTTTTTAAAGAAGATACCAGCAACAGTGATGTAAATCCATAAATGTTGGTGAAGGCCCCTGTTTTATGTTGTAAGAAACTATTACCCATCATCCAAAACCTTCATGTCTATGTTAATATTCAGTGGATTTGCAAATATAGTTCCAATGGAAAGTAATTTGGAGATATAGTTGCAACAGTCAGTGTGGAGTAAACAGCTAACTACATCTTTACTCTCAGAATAGCTGCTGCGTATGTGTATAGGGTGTTTTGTCTTAGTGATATCAAGTCGCATGGACCTGGGAACTAAATCTGTAGTATTCCAGCCGATGTCCTATAAAAGCTATTCATGCCTGAGTATAGATCATATTATAACAGTGGAAGTTCCTTCTAAAGCTCCATTATTGATCCACAACTCCCCTTAATTAAATTTCCTTTGAACCACCTCAAAAGAACCAGTAGGATCCATTGACTCTAAATGCAGGAGAAGAATGAATAGGTTTAAGGCTCTTCCAGTGCATTCTGATGAAGCTTCCTTCTCCTAAATCATTTTAATTCCATCCTTGTTCATCATTCGTAAAGATGGTGCTAAATTGCCTATACAGAAGTCCATGGTTAAAGCTCTGTGAAATATTTTGGTGATCAATGTCGACCTAAGACATGAGACATTCTTTTACCAGTGAGTCATTGGATAATGATCAGGTTTTGAGGCAAACTGTAGTACCCCGGTGACTGACACAGCTAAGATCCTCTAATTTGGCTCAGACTGGAGATCGAACCTGAAACCTTTCTTATCTGCAAGAGGCAGCACAACATTCAACCCCAACAGCTCCATTTTAATGAGAGATCTAGTATTAACTGTCAATATTTTAAAGTTTACCATTGCATTTGCAAATTTATTTTAAGTGGTTTATAAATGTCACTTTATGAGGCGAAAGATAAAAGTATACTTAAGGGCAATGAACACTGTGAAGTTTGTTCATTTACATAACCAATCTATGTGGAAATTAGGTATTTGAGAGATATTTTTTCAGGTACAGTGTGAAATAGCCTAGGAGAACATTGATCTTCATGCCAGTATGTACTCTATCAATTAAATATAAAATATTTGCTACTCTGTGCCTTAGAGTTATTCTGTGCTGTAGTAATTTTTCTAAGTAGCTTACAATTATTATAGGTAACAGACCAGAAATACTGAGTCTGTGAATAATAGAGAAGCTGCTCTATCTTGCTTTGCAATATTATAAGAATTATTACAATAGAAACAAGGCACCGCTATATTTTCTTCTCTTTCTACCAGAAAAGGATAAATTCCCGAAGATTCCTGAAGTTCAGGTAACCAGAAAATGTCCAAATAGGGAAGGTAAGCAAAAGTCAAGGTAGGAGCATTTGCAACTATCTTCAACTAATAATGTCAAGTGCAAGATCCATCTCAGATTCCATTTGAGATCCCAGCATAACGGATACAAAATGTCAGCTAATTAAATTCACTCCTCTTCATATCAAGAAATAACTAGATTAGATTACTTACAGTGTGGAAACAGGCCCTTTAGCCCAACAAGTCCACACCAACCCTCCGAAGAGCAAGCCACCCAGACCCATTACCCTACATTTAACCCTTCACCTAGCACTATGGGCAATTTAGCATGGCCAATTCACCTAACCTGCACATTTTTGGACTGTGGGAGGAAACCGGAGCACCTGTAGGAAACCCACGCAGACACTGGAGAATGTGCAAACTCCACACAGACAGTTGCCTGAGGTGGGAATTGAACCCAGGTCTCTGGCACTGTGAGGCAGCAGTGCTAACCACTGTGCCACCGTGCTGCCCATTGGTTGCTACAATCGTCTGTTGTATGTCATCAGAAAAGTGATGAAAGGAGTCATTAACAGCGCTATCAAACAACGCTTGCTGAGCAATAACCTGTTTACTGACATCCAGTTTGGATTCCATGAGGGCCATTGAGCTCCTGACATCATTACAGCCCTGGTACAACATATACTCCAGAGATGAAGTGAAACCAACTGCCTTTGACATTAAGGCAGCACTTGAATAAAAATATTATCAAGGAACTTAACGAAACCAAAGTAAACCAGAACCATGGGAAAGAAATTTTATTGTTTGGAGTCAAACCTAGCACAGGAGAAGATAGTTGTTATTCACCTCAATCCTGAGCCATCTCTGCAAGTGTTCATTAGGGAAATGTTCAAGGCACAACCATCTTTGCCTACTTCATTAATGAGCTTCCTTCTATTACATGGTCCGAAGTAGGCATGCTTGCTGATTATTGAACAATGTTCAACACTATTTGCAATGGCTCAGGCAGTGAAGCAGACCTTGTCCATATGCAGACAACCCAATACAACATTGATACTTGGACTGATATGTGGTAAATCACATTTGCATCAAGCAAGTGGTAAGAAATGAACATCAACAAGAAAAAAAACTAACAAGTACCATTTAACCGTCAATGACATTGGCATCACTAAAGCCCCTACCATCAACATTCTGGGCATTAGCATTGACCAGAAATTGAATTGGAGTATCTATATTCATAGAGCAGCTGCAGGATACTCTTCTGTAGCAAGGTGATCAACAAGAGGTTACTGTCCATGTTGGAATCAAAAATAAAGGTAAGAAGAGAGATGTGGTCCTAAAATCTGAATTAGGAAACTAGCAAGCAGGACTACAAAGGCAGTAATCTCCAAATTACTTGCAGTAGCACAGGGTACTTTAATTACCTGAATATAGGCATGAGAAGTGGTGGTATTAACAGCAAACTAAGGCAAGCATTAAATTGCATTCTGGAAAACTTTCTAGAGGAGTATGTGCCTATTTAAACAAGAAAGATTGACAGGCCAGTCAAGAAGGCTGTTGGCACATTGGCCTTCATCAGTCAAGACATTGAGTAAAGAAGTTGTGAAGTTATTTTGCAGTTGTACTGGAGATTGGTGAGGCCAACCTGAAGTATTGTATTCTGTTTTGGTCACTTTGCTATAGGAAGGACATTATTAAACTGGAAAAGGTGCAGAAGAAATTTTCAAGCATGTTGCCAGGACTCAATGTTCTGAATTATAGGGAGAGGTTGGAAAAACTAGGACTTTTTTCTTTAGACCATAGGACATTGAGGAGGATCTTATAGAACTGTAGCAGATCATGAAAAATACGGATAGGGTGAATTTATGCAGTCTTTTTCCCATGCTTGGGGAATCGAGGACTAAAGGACATCAATTTAAGGTTATAGAGCAAAGAATAAAAGGGAACCTGAGGGACAACTTTTTTACACAGATGGTGGTACACATATGGAATGAGCTGCCAGTGAATGTGTTAAAGGTGGGTACATTAACAATGTTTAAAAGGCATTTGAAAAATACTTGGATAGGAAAGGTTTAGATGGATATGGACCAAGTACAGGGAAATGGGGTTACAGATGGACATTTTAGTCAGCATGGACCAGTTTGGACCGATGAGCCTGTCCCTGCATTATAGGACTGTATGACTCCATGACTCTATGACATGACCCTTGTAGTCAGTTAGAAGGACTGAAGGACTGAGTTAGAAGTAAGAAAGAAGGCTGTACCTGACCTTGTTCTTGAGAATGTAATAATGAAATAGATCAAGTGCTTGTAGAGGAACATTTAGGCAACAGTGATTATTACATCACAAGGTTTTTGAATGACGATAGAACAGGATAATCCAGAGTAAGAATAATTAACTGGGGATTGCCAACTTCAATACAGCAAGAACAGAGCTAGACCTGATCTACTGGAACGAAAGGAAAGACTGTACATGAACAATGGGCTATCTTCAAAGAAGAGATATAGTCAAGGTATATTCCCTTAAAAGGCAAAGGGAGGGAAGCCAAACAAATCCAGGGCTCCCAGAATGAAAATGGAGATTGAAATCAAGACACCAAAAATAAATGTGCTCATGACAGGTGTAAGGTGGAGAATACAATTAAGAACCAAGCTCAATTCATAATATTCAGAAGGGAACTGAAAAGGAAATAGGAGAAGCAGAGAGGGACTATGCAAAAAGACTGTCAGCTAGCATAAAAGGGAATCCCAAGGTCTTCTGTAGGTACATAAATAATAAAAAAGTTGTAAAAGAACAAGTAGGGCCTATTAGGGACCCAAAAATTGATTCAGAAATGGAAGCAGGGGAATGGCTGAGGGATTAAAGTATTTTTTTGTATTTGACTTTATCAAGACAATGTTGCTGGAGGATGAAATATAGTCAGTAGGAGGTTCAGAATTGATAAGGAAGTGATACTGGAAAGTTATTGGAATTTGGAGTTAATAAAATGGTAATAAGGTAAAATGCACCAATTTGTTAAAAAAAGTTTGTAACTGAAATGCCAGCAATTACAGACTAGTCAGTTCAAATACCGTAGAGGGGTTTAACATTTTGAACTTCGTTAGAAAAAATAATTCAGATTAGAATTGATTTTCACATTGTCAACATAGAGCACAGAACTGTACAGCACAGGAATGGGCCATGATGTTGTGCTGAACATGATACCAAATTAAATGAATCCCTTCTATCAGTCCTTGCGCCATATCCCTCGATTCCTTGCGTATTCATGTGCTTATCTAATGGTTCCTTAAACGCCCCTATCGTATCTGCCTCCACCACCACCTCTGGCAGTGCATTCCAAGCTCAGACCATTCTCTGTTTAAAAAAACTTGCCCCTTACATCTCCTTTGAACTTGCCCCTCTCACCTGAAATGCATGCCCTCTAGTTTTAGACATTTGAAATCTGGGGAAAAGATTCTGACCATCACCCTATCTATGCATCTCATAATTTTATAGACGTCTATGAAGTCTCCCCTCATCCTCAGCACTCCAGAGAAAACAGCCTGAGTTTTTCTAGACTCTCCTTATAGCTCGTACCATCTAATCCAGGCAGCATCCTGGTAAACCTGTTCTGCAACAACTCCAAAGCCTCCACATCCTTCCTGTAATGTGCCGGCCAGAAATTAAATGCAATTCTCTAAGTGTCACCTAACCAAAGCCTTATAAAGCTGCAACATGACATCCTGACTCTTGTACTCAATTCTCTGACCAATAAAAGCAAACATGTCACAGACTTCTTCACCACCCTATCTACCTGCATGGCCACTTTCAGGGAGCTATGGACTTGAATCCCAAGAACTTTCTGTACATCAATGCTGTTCCGAGTCCTGCCATTAACCTTACTTTTCCCTAAAATTTGATTTCTCAAAGTGCAGCACCTCACATTTACCTGGATAAAATTCCATCTGCCATTTCTCTGCCAGTATTTGCAACTGATCTATATCCCCGCTATTTCCTTTGACAATTCTCTACACTATCCACATGAATTTATATTCATGTATTATCTGCAAACTTACAAGCCCACTCATCTACATTTTTATCCAGTCATTTATACATATATATACAAACAGCAGAGGTCCCAGTGCAGAACACCCTGTGGAACACAACAGGACTCCAGCCTGAAAAACATCCATTACTACCCGCTACCTTCTATGGGCAAGCCAATTCTAAATCCACAAGACTGAGTTACCGTGGATCTCATTTTCTATAGTTTCCTGGATTATCCCTATTTCTCTTCTGGAACAGAGGAGCAAATTAGCTATTCGTCAGTCCTCCAAGACCTCTCCAGTGGCTAACGAGGATGCAAAGATCATGGGCAAAGTCCCAGTAATCTCCCCTCTTCCCTCTTCCCTCTCTCAATAACCTGGGATAGATGTCATAGGCCCTGTGGATTTATTCATCTTAATGCCCTTTAAGAGATTGAACGCCACTTCGTTCTTAATCTCAAAGTGCCTTAACATATTAGCATGCTCCACACTAATATCACTATCCTCCAACGTCCTTCTCCTGGTGAATGCTGATGCAAAGTATATTAGGAACTTGCCAACATTCTCTGCCTCCAAGCACAAGTTCCCTCGTTTACCTTTGAGTGGTCCTACCTTCTCCCCAGTTACCTTTTGTTTTTAATGTACATATAGAGAGCCTTGAAATTCTCTTTAACCCGACTTGCCAAGGTCATTTCATGGCCCTTTCTTGTTTGACTAATTCCCTGCTTGATCTTTCCTGCTTTCTTTATATTCCTCACAGGCCCCTTCCAATTTTAAAAATTCTTAAAACTTACATATGTTTTTTTTTCTCCTTTTCACTAAACTCACAATCTCCCTCGTTATCAATAGGTCCCTTATTTTGCCATACTTGTCCTTACTGGAACTAAACTCCCCCCAGCAAATCTTTAAATAAGTTCCACATGTGAACTATGGACTTGCCTGATAAGAGCTTCTCCCAGTTAACACTCCCTAACTCCTGCCTCATACTGACATAATTTGGCCTCCCTCAATTTTTAGCTTCCCATAAGATCCTGACCTATCCTTGTTCATAGCTATCTTAAAACTTAAGGAGTTGTGATCACTGTTTCCGAAATGCTCTCCCCCTCAAAGATCAGTCACCTGACCAAGCTCATTAGCCAATAGAAGGTGCAATATAGCCCCTCTTCTAATTGGACTGTCTACATATTGTTTCAAGAAACCCTCTTGGATGGACTTAACAAATTCTGCACCATCTAATTCTGCTGCTCTAAGGGAGCCCCAGTCAATATTGGGAAAATTAAAGTCACCCACCATGACAACTCTGTTTTTATTGCATCTTCCCATAATCTGCCTACAAACATGGGTTAATTAAAGAGACAGCATGGATTTACCCAGGACAAATCCCATTTAACTAATTTGTTAGTGTCTTTTGAAGTTGTAACCGAAAAAAATGATGAGGATAATGAAGTTGATACAATGCACATAGTGGCTCAGTGGTTAGCACTGCTGCCTGCAGAGCCATGGACCATTCCATCCTCAGGAGACCGTCTGTGTGGAGTTTGCACATTCTCTTTGTATCTGTGTGGGTTTCTTCTGGGTGCTCTAGTTTCCTCCCACAGTACAACGATGTGTAGATTGACCATGCTAAATTGCCCATAATGTCCAGGGATGTGCAGGCTTGGTGGATTAACAATGGGAAGTACAGGGATCGGGGTCTGGGTGTGGAGGGGTGGGGCGGGGAGGGGGGGGGAATGAGGTGGGATGCTCTTCAAAGGGTCGGTATGGACTCAATGGGCTGACTGGTCGGCTTTCACACTGTAGGGATTCTATGAATTAGTATGAGAAAAAATATAGCTGATAGAAGATCAGGGACAGTAGCAAAATGGATGTAAATTTAGCTGGTGGAGAGGAAACAGTCAATAACGATTAATAGATATTCTTCAATTTGAAGAAAGTTTGTCATCGGTTTCCCTGAATTTTGGTAATGGGCCCCTTAGCTTTTTCCAATTCATATTCATATTATAGATCTTGGAGTGCAAGAGCCAATTTCAAAGTTTGTAAGTGATGCAAAACATGGGAACATAGTAAATTATGAGGAGGACAGCTTCACAAGAGCATTAAGACCATAGGACCATAAGAAATAGAAGCAGGAGTAGGCCATTTGGCCCCTCTAGCCTGCTCTGCCATTCAGTAGTATCATGACTGATTTGTCATTTATCATGTCCACTTCCCTGCACTTTCCCAGTAACCCTTGATTCCTCTACTGATCAAACAGTTATCTATCTCAGCTTTAAATATACACAAGGATTACGTCCTCCACAGCTCGATTGCAGGGAGTTCCAAAAATACACAACCTTATGAGAAAAGAAATTCCTCCTTGTCTCAGTCTTGAATCGGCACTCCTTTATTCTGAGATTAGGCTCTCGAGAACTCGACTCTCATGAGGGAAAACATTCTCCCAGCATTTACCATGTCAAGCCCCTTACAAATTTTAATTGTTTCATTGAGATCACTCCTTATTCTTCTAAAGTTCAATAGGTAGAGGCTCAACCTGTTTAAACTTCTAAATTGACAAATTTGTTGAGTGGGTGAGAAGATGACAGGTATGGTTTTATGTGAAGTACGAGGAGATATATTTTGGTAGAAAGAATATGGTAAGGCAGAATAAAAGGTAAAATTTAAAAGGGTGCACAAGAGCAAAGAACCCTGGCTGTATATGTATATGAGTCATTAAAGGACGCAGAAGAAGTGAAAACCAGTTAATAAAGCATACATTATTGTATACTTTACAAATTGTGGCATAGATAACATGAACAGACAGGTTTGGGGAACCTTTATAAGACACTAGCTATAGTTCAATTGTGTACAATTCTGATACTATATTTGTGGAGTTAAAGCAGAGTTAACATTTCAGGTCCAGTGAACCTCCGTCAGAAAATTTATGAAGCTGTGTAAAGATGTTCTTTTATTGAGTTACAAATTCAAATATTGCAAATTTATCATCTCCTTATCTGAAGTGAGGTCATAGAGTCATAGAGATGTACAGCATGGAAACAGACCCTTCGGTCCAAACTGTCCATGCTGACCAGAAATCCCAACCCAATCTAGTCCCACCTGCCAGCAACCCAATCCCTCCAAACCCTTCCTATTCATATACCCATCCAAATTCCACTTAAATGTTTCAATTGTACCAGCCTCCAACACATCTTCTGGCAACTCATTCCATACACGTACCATCCTCTGCGTGAAAAAGTTGCCCCTTAGGTCTCTTTATTATCTTTCCCCTCTCACCCTAAACCCATGCCCTTTAGTTCTGGACTCCCCGATCCCAGGGAAAAGACTTTGTCTATTTATCCTATCCATGCTCTTCATAATTTTGTAAACCTCTATAAGGTCACCCCTCAGCCTCTGACGTTCCAGGGAAAACAGCCCCAGTCTGTTCAGCCTCTCCCTATAGCTCAAATCATCCAACCCTGACAACATCCTTGTAAATCTTTTCTGAGGCCTTTCAAGTTTCACAATATCTTTCCGATAGGAAGGAGGCCAGAATTGCATGCAATATTCCAACAGTGGCCTAACCAATGTCTTGTACAGCCGCAACATGACCTCCCACATCCTGTACTCTATACTCTGACCAATAAAGGAAAGCATACCAAACGCCTTCTTCACTATCCTATCTACCTGCGACTCCACTTTCAAGGAGCTATGAACCTGCACTCCAAGGTCTCTTTGTTCAGCAACACTCCCTAGGACCTTACCATTAAGGGTATAAGCCCTGCTAAGATTCACTTTCCCAAAATGCAGCACCTCGCATTTATCTGAATTAAACTCCATCTGCCACTTCTCAGCCCATTGGACCATCTGGTCCAGATCCTGTTGTAATCTGAGGTAACCCTCTTCGCTCTCCACTACACCTCCAATTTTGGTGTCATGTGCAAACTTACTAACTGTACTTCTCATGCTCGCATCCAAATCATTTATGTAAACGACAAAACGTAGAGGGCCCAGCACTGATCCTTGTGGCACTCCAATGGTCACAGGCCTCCAGTCTGAAAAACAACCCTCCACCACCACCCTCAGTCTTCTACCTTTGAGCCAGTTCTGAATCCAAATGGCTAGTTCTCCCTGTATTCCATGAGATCTAACCTTGCTAATCAGTCTCCCATGGGGAACCTTGTCAAACGCCTTACTGAAGTCCATATAGATCACATCTACCACTCTGCGCTCATCAATCCTCTTTGTTACTTCTTCAAAAAACTCAATCAAGTTTGTAAGATATGATTTCCCACGCACAAAGCCATGTTGACTAACCCGAATCAGTCCTTGCCTATCCAAATACATGTACATCCTGTCCCTCAGGATTCCCTCCAACAACTTGCCCACCACCGAGGTCAAACTCACCAGTCTATAGTTCCCTGGCTTGTCTTTACCACCCTTCTTAAACAGTGGCACCATGTTTGCCAACCTCCAGTCTTCCAGCACCTCACCTGTGACTACCGATGATACAAATATCTCAGCAAGAGGCCCAGCAATCACTTCTCTAGCTTCCCACAGAGTTCTCGGGTACACCTGATCAGGTCCAGGGGATTTATCCACTTTTAACCATTTCAATACATCCAGCACTTCCTCCTCTGTAATCTGGACATTTTGTAGGATGTCACCATCTATTTCCCTACAGTCTATATCTTCCATATCCTTTTCCAAATACTGATGCAAAATATTCATTTAGTGTCTCTCCCATTTTCTGTGGCTCCGCACAAAGGCCGCATTCCTGATCTTTGAGGGGCCCTATTCTCTCCCTAGTTACCTTTTTGTCCGTAATATATTTGTAAAAACCCTTTGGATTCTCCTTAATTCTATTTGCCAAAGCTATCTCATGTCCCTGTTTTGCTCTCCTGATTTCCTTCTTAAGTATACTCCTACTTTCTTTATACTCTTCTAAGGATTCACTCGATATATCCTGTCTATACCTCACATATGCTTCCTTCTTTTTCTTAACCAAACACTCAATTTCTTTAGTCATCCAGCATTCCCTATACCTACCAGCCTTCCCTTTCACCCTAACAGCAATATACTTTCTCTGGATTCTTGTTATCACATTTCTGAAGACTACCCATTTTCCAGCCGTCCCTTTATCTATGAACATCTGCCTCCAATCAGCTTTCGAAAGTTCTTGCCTAATACCGTCAAAATTGGCCTTTCTCCAATTTAGGACTTCAACTTTTAGATCTGGTCTATCCTTTTCCATCACTATTTTAAAACTAATAGAATTATGGTCGCTGGCCCCAAAGTGCTCCCCCACTGACACCTCAGTCACCTGCCCTGCCTTATTTCCCAAGAGTAGGTCAGGCTTTGCACCTTCTCTAGTAGGTACATCCACATACTGAATCAAAAAATTGTCTTGTACACACTTAAGAAATTCCTCTCCATCTAAACCTTTAACACTATGGCAGTCCCAGTCGATGTTTGGAAAGTTAAAATTCCCTCCTATAACTACTCTATTATTCTTACAGAAAAGCTGAGATCTCCTTACAAGTTTGTTTCTCAATTTCCCTCATACTATTGGGGGGTCTATAATACAATTCCATTAAGGTGATCATCCCTTTCTTCTTTCTCAGTTCCACCCAAATAACTTCCCTGGATGTATTTCCAGGAATATCTTCCCTCAGCACAACTGTAATGCTATCCCTTATCAAAAATGCCTCTCCCCCTCCTCTCTTGCCTCCCTTTCTATCCTTCCTGTTGCATTTGTATCCTGGAACATTAAGCTGCCAGTCCTGCCCATCCTGAGCCATGCTTTCGTAATTGCCATAATATCCCAGTCCCATGATCCTAACCATGCCCTGAGTTCATCTGCCTTCCCTGTTAGGCCCCTTGCATTGAAATAAATGCAGTTTAATTCATTAGTCCTACCTTCTCCCTGCCTGCCCTGACTTTTTGACTCACTTCTGTTCTCAGCTATACCCGTCTCAGATTGACCTCTTTCCTCACTATCTCCCTGGGTCCCACCCCCCACCTTACTAGTTTAAATCTTCCCTAAGCAGTTCTAGCAAATTTCCCTGCCAGTATATTCGTCCTCTTCCAATTTAGGTGCAATCCGTTCTCCTTGTACAGGTCACTTCTACCCAAAAGAGATTCCAATGATCCAAATATGAAAATCCTTCTCCCATACACCAGCTCCTCAGCCATGCATTCATCTGCTCTATCCTCCTATTCCTGCCCTCACTAGCTCATAGCACTGGGAGTAATCCAGATATTACTACACTTGAGGACCTCCTTTTTAAATTTCTGCCTAACTCTTTGTAATGTCCCTTCAGAATCTCAGTTTTCCCTTTCAATATCATTGGATCCAATGTGGACAATGACCTCCTGCTGGCCCCTCTCCCCTGTGAGAACATTCTGCACCCTCTCTGAGACATCCTTAATCCTAGCACCAGGGAAACAACACACCATTCTGCTTTTTCTCTGCTGGCCACAGAAACGTCTGTCTATACCTCTGACTACAGAATCCCCTAACACAATTGATCTGTTGGAAGCCAACGTACCCCTTGTTGCGTGAGCAGTAGTGGTCATTTCATTGAAGCCATACTCCTAATGGTAACCAACAAAGGTGACAATAAGAGCTGAACCGAAGGGGATCCAATTGCATCACCATTGATTTTGGCATGCATGGTGTCAAGAATCTAGGTTTAATGTATAAGCAAGCCCAGTATCAATTTGCATCACGTGACGTGGGAATGCTGATGGCTTCATAAGGGCGTAACAGAATGCACCTCCCACAAAGTTTGCTTCCTTTCTGCATCCTACTTATTGCATAATACTGGTACCTGCAACTAATGCTTTCAAATGTTATTGGCCCACAAAGATGGTTGCACATTTTTGGTTATCTATGAGCAATGTGCCAATGTTGTGATCTTTCTTTTCCTCGGAATTCCTTTTAGAAACCTTTGATAGGCATTGAAACTGTAAGCAGCTCAACTTCCAGGAATTTCATTCCTGTCCTTTGTCTCAGTGCCTACTGACAACTGATCAATTAATGCTTGTTGCCCGGACATCAGCTCCAAGCAGTGAATTCCAAAGTTTTGTGTGGAGTTTGTCTTCTGAAGATTAGCATGATCTAGTTGTGCCTGTTGAGACAGGATTGAAGTGTTGGCACTGGTCCAACTGCATGTTTTGAATAGGATGTCTGTCGCCTCACAATTCATAGAACATAGAACATAGAACAGTCCTGACCTTTTATCCTACTCTAAGATCAAACTAACATACATATTCCTTATTTTACTATCATCCATGTGCCTTTCCAAGAATCACTTAAGTGTCCCTAATGTATCTGGCTCTATTACTAGAGTAATTTGACCTTCCAGAGTGAATCATTTCACATTTTCCCAGGTTGAACTCCACCAGCCATTTCTCAGCCCAACTCTGCAACCGGTCAATGTCCCATTGCAACAGCTCTCCACACTATCCACCACTCCACCAATCTTCATGCCCTCGCCAAACTTACGAATCTACCTTTCCACTTCCTCATTCAAGTCATTTATAAAAATAATAAAGAGCAGAAATCCTAGAACAGATCCCTATGGAACACCACTGATCACCAAGCTCCAGGCTGAATACTTTCCATCTACCACTGTCCTCTGTCTTCAATGGGCTAGCCAATTCTGTATCCAGACAGCCAGATTTCCTGTGTCCCCTGACTCGTTACTTTCTGAATGAGCTTATCATGGGGAACTTTATCAAAAGCCTTGCTAAAATCCATATACCCAATATCCATTGCTCTATCTTCATCAATATGTTTTGTCACATCCTCAAAGAATTCAATACGGGTTATGAGGTATCATCTGTCTCTCACAAAGCCATGTTAACTATTTCTAATCAAACTATGCTTTTCCAAATAATCATAAATCCTGTCTCTCAGAATCCTCTCCAATAATTTGCCCATCACCAACATAAGACAGACTGGTCTCTAATTCCCGGGATCATCCCTCTTCCCTTTCTTGAAAAAGGGAATAACATTTGCCACCCTCCAATCATCTGGCATTACTCCAGTGGACAGTGAGGCTGCAAATATTATCACCAAAGGTGTAGCAAACTCTTTCTTTGCTTCCCATCTAGCCCAGAGCACTTTACTATCCTTATACTTTTCAAAATTTCCTGCTTCTTAAACATCAATCTTTCTGAACATATCAGTCTGTTTTACGCTGTTCTCATAAACAACAAGATACCTCTCAGCAGCGAATACTGAAGCAAAGTATTCATAAAAGACCTCCACAAAGTCCACCGACTCCAAGCACAAGTTCCCTCCATTATCCCTGATCAGCCCTATCCTCACTCTGGTCAACATCTTGTTCCTCACATAAGTTTAGAACACCTTGGGGTTTTCCTTCATCCTACCAACCAAGGCTTTTTCATGCCCCCTTCTAGTTCTTCCAAGTCTATTCTTCAGTTCCTTCCTGACTACCTTGTTACTTTCTAGAGCCCTGCCTGATCCTTCCTTCCTCAACCTTAAGTAAGCTTCCTTATTCCTCTTGACTATATGTTCCACATCTCTTGTCATCCAAGGTTCCTTCACCTGACCATCCCTGCCTTGTCTCAGTGGGACATGCCTATCCAGCATTCCAGCAAGTGCTCCCTAAACAAGCTCCACACTTCTGTCATGCATTTCCCTGAGAACATTTGTTCCCAGTTTATGTGCCACAGTTCCTGCCTAATAGCATTGTAATTCCCCCTCCCCCAATTGATAATTTTCCCATACCATCTACTCCTATCACTCTCCATGACAATAGTAAATGTCAGGGAGTTGTGATCACAATCACCGAAATGCTCTCCCCCAAAGAGATCTGGCACCTCACCTGGTTCGTTGCCAAGCACCAAATCCAACATGGTTTCCCGTCTTGATAGCCTATTGACATATTGAATCAGGAATCTTTCCCGGACACACCTGACAAAATCTGCTCCCTCCAAAGTATTTGCATTCAGGAGGTTCAATCAATATTAGGGAAGTGGAAGGTAGCCATGACAACAACCCTGTTACTTCTGCACCTTTTCAAAATCTGCCTCCCAATCTGCTCCTCCATGTCTCTATTGCTATTGGGGTGTCTGTAGAAAACTCCCAATAAAGTCACTACTCCTTTCATATGACTTCCAATCATACTGACTAATTATGCCAGAGAATTTGATAGTCACCTTTTTAACATTTGTGGTCTTTTGCATATACTATCAACATGTACGGGATTTATGGTTGACTTACTGCTTACTGAATAGTAAGGTCACTTTGTGTGGAGAGTCAAAATGCAGCATCTGTGTTTCGTTTGCTTATAAAAATAAAGAATGGTCCTGTGATGTTGTCCCACCTGTGATGTTGACAGCTGTAATTGGAGATTTGTTTTTGTCTTACGTTTTGTGCAGGAATTGCATCCAGTGTTTTCTCGACAGCCCAATTCAAAGTCAACTATCTCCCTGAGAAGGCTCACAAATCATGTACTTATTCTTCCTGGGAGTGAGATTTTTCTTTCTGAAATTCCAGCAGAAGTGTAACTTCTGCATTACTTATAGTCTTGACAGAGGCATTTTTTTTCTGTAGCTTTCAAGCCTGCATCATTGCCTTGTCTTCTTTTCAGGAAAAGGACAACTGGTAACACAATAGCAAACTCATCCTACAGCCACATTAGTGCAGTGTTGGCCTCCTTGGCCATCAGGACAGAGGAAATGCCTCTGGGAACTGCAGACAATTAAATGGCAAACAGCTCTCATACAGGGGTAATGGACAGTGCTGATGATGAGGCAGCATGGCACCCCTACTTACAGGTAAGTCAAGGGTCTTGACAGGTACAGGGTCGCAGGCCTCACTGAGTGATGTTTTGCTGTGATTGACAGGTCTTGACTGCCTGAATATGTGCACCTTACACTTCCCGGTATGGCAAAAGTGAGTGTGTGACCTCAGTGGATAATTTGAACCCAGCTCACAACCTCAGTATCCAACATTCTGGAAGGTCCGACGTGAGGGGGTGGGGGAGACACACACACACATACACACACACACCAACACACACAAACACCAACACACACCAACACACACCAATCTCCCGGTGGAGACTCACTGAAAACTCAGCAAAGATTCAACCTTGTCCAGCAGCAGAGTACTGACCATCTTCAGAGAGAGAGATAGATAGAGAGAGAAAAAGAGAGAGAGATAAGGAAGATCCCCCCTGACCTGCCAGATCCGCCTTTGTGGAAAAGAGCTAACCCAATGTCAGAGAGGAAAGGGATTCCAATGGCCCAGCTCAAATACATGGATTGTTGTAGGTAATATCCTTTCTCAGATGAAAAGAGCAAGGTCAAGAATAAATATTTTGGGAAATTTGTAAATGCTCACATGGCATTTTTAATAAGGATTATTCCATTAATAAAATTGTGTTGAACCACAAACCTCACCTCCAGGACCACTCGGGTAAAGTGTTTTGAATACATAAACTGATCAAAGTATCCAAAGCCTGGCCAACAGCACTACAGCTGCAATGTAATCAGAGCCCATAAACCTTATCCAGTGCCTTCAGCTATTGTTGATATCACTTGGGATAATTTGGCAGAAGAGTGGCCTTTGGGAAGGTGGTGTCCTTAGAAGGAGAATGGATCATCCACTCAGGGCATCTTTTTTAACCTTTTCTTTGCTACTAATGTGCTGGGCTCTCCCATTATTGAAAAGCTAGATGTTTATGGAGTCTCCTCCTCCCATTGGTTGTTTAGCTATTGACGACTACAGATAACTGATTGTGTTAGGATTGCAAAGATGGAAAATGCAGTACTCTAAGCCAACATTAGTGGCGATGACTTGCTGAAATTTTTAGTTTATCATTATATAAACACTCTGCAACAACACAAAGGTTCAACATAAACATTTTAAAGACTTTACACTTCTGTTTTAACAATTGCCCCAAACTTTGATTTTTTACAAATATTTGGCATCGCAAAAGAAAAAAAAACCTACTAAATTAAGTTTGTTATTTTTAATCTGCCTGCAAACATTAAATGAATATGCAATCTTCAGAAAATCACACAAATCAATTGGTGCTCTTATTAACTCAGAATAGATTGAAATAATGCTGGGATGATTCAGAATGAAATGGTATCTTTATGGCATTTAAATTGTTTTTTTTATAATGCCATTTTACAAATAGTCTTGATCTTCTTAGAGCTAGTGCTACTGGGTTTTGTTTTTGAAAGTAATTGGATCTCGAACTGATGCTTTCATCGGTTAGGAATGCACCGCTGAAAAGGTTGATGTGAATTCCCACTTCTACACTCCTGGTGTAAAGCTTTGCCCACTGAGTAATAGTTTGGGCATACACAATGTATGAGTAGAGGCTATTTTCAATCACCAGAAGTGAAACTTGTCTCACATTCTGGCCAACAGTCACGTTCATGACAATTGAAACAAAAGTTAAGCTGTGAATGAGAAAAGAATCTGACACACACTCATCCACTTTAATTATCCGCAAGACAAATTGGCCCCAAAGCTTTTCAAAATATGTGAAGTTTTCTTTGGAAAGACGAAAATGAATGTGAATTTGGGAACATTGTGAAACTGGATTTTACATATTTGTCAGCCAGGTACCCAACATTTTTTCAGGATAGAAAATCTATTCTTCAAATAAATTTGAAATTGTGCTGTCAGAAGTGATGTAAGGTCAGAGTCTGATTAGAAATGGGGATATATGCCACTGAGAAAAACTACAGTTTGTGCCAATGGGGGCTTGCTATTTTTAACTTGCCTATAGACAGCAAATGAATATATAATTTTCAGAAAATCACTCAAATCAATAGGTGTTCATAATAACTCTTTCTAAATAGGACAATTAATGACTCCTCCAGGGTGAACCAAAGATTTCAGAAATATGGTGAAATATTACAGAAATGCATTGCCTGAAGGACGGAATAGATAAAATTCTTAGTTATCATCAATTTCAGTTTGCAATTCACCAGATGATTTTCAAGGCAGAAATTAAATGTACAAAATACATATTAAAACTCAGGGGCTTGTAATATGCAAAGTAAGCAATATGTTTCTCTTCTCAAATTACATGTTGGATTAACTTCAAGATCTAAAGTATAAAATTTGCAGCTGAGTTGCATTTTGCAATCCTTGATTAGTCTATTGTTAAAGTGCTTCCATTTTAAATCCAGTTAATGGTATGATCTTGGATAACTTTCATATGTTCTTTTTTTCCTGTTTTTTTTTTGCAGGTCAATGCTGGTTTATTAATGAAAGTTACACAACTGATTGATCCGATTGAAGTTTTGAACTGAAAAATTTCACACTGAAATTTTATATAGTGTTGGAAGTGAAGCAACGTGTAGAAGCTGAAAAACTAAGAGCTAGCAAATGAGTTGCACTGGCTTTTGGCCAAAAGGCTCAAGACTTGGGGTAAGTATCGGTCTTTGCCAATCAGGATGATGACGTTGGACCTTTCATGCACCCAACTCATCCGAATGATTGTAGCTGTGGCCTGAACAGCAGCCATTGCTTCTCTGATAATTAAGCTGCCTGCACTGCAGCATAACTTATTAAACAATAAACCTGTAATATCTGTCCACCCCCCAGCAGTACTTTTAAAGGTTAAACTTGCATGTAAGATGCTTTTGACAACCTACTTGCTGTTTCAGAGTTAGTGGAAGTACTCTAGGGTGAGAGAAGGTGACTGGGTGGACTTTTAGAAGGAGTTGAATGATTTTGAATATTCGAAGTTTGTGAGAAGATTTGTAGCTCGGGTGCTCGTTGTTGTGGTTCTGTTCGCTGAGCTGGGAATTTGCGCTGCAGACGTTTCGTCCCCTATCTAGGTGACATCCTCAGTGCTTGGGAGCCTCCTGTGAAGCGCTTCTGTGTTGTTGCCTCTGGGAAAGACAACGGAATGAGGACATGCCACAACCCAAAGGACTAGGCACGTTACCATACATCAAGAACATTTCTGAACTGACAGCCAGACTACTATGACCACTAGGACTCATAACAGCACATAAACCAACAGCCACTCTCAGACAACTCACCAGGACAAAGGACCCGATACCCAGCATGAGCAAAACCAACGTAGTGTACAAAATCCCATGCAAGGACTGCACAAAACAATACATAGGACAAACAGGAAGACAGCTAACGATCCGTATCCATGAACACCAACTAGCCACGAAACGACACGACAGCTATCCTTAGTAGCCACACACGCAGATGACAAGCAACATGAGTTTGACTGGGACAACACTACCATTATAGGACAAGCCAAACAGAGAACAGCCAGGGAATTCCTAGAGGCATGGCACTCATCCACAGATTCTATCAACAAACACATTGACCTGGACCCAATATACCGGCCACTGCAGTGGACAGCTGGAACTGACAACCGGAAGCGGCAGAGACAAACCACTATAAATGCCGGAGGAAACAACACAGAAGCGCTTCACAGGAGGTTCCCAAGCACTGAGGATGTCACCTAGACAGGGGACGAAACGTCTGCAACACAAATTCCCAGCTCGGCGAACAGAATCGCAATGATTTTGAATATGCTACTTGCTCCCAGACGTAAAATTGCATTCCAAGGTAACACAGTGGCTCAGCGGTTAGCACTGCTGTCTCACAGCACCAGGGTCCCAGGTTCGATTCCAGTCTTGGGGAACTGTCTGTGTGGAGTTTGCACATTCTCCCCGTAGTCTGCGTGGGTTTCCTCTGGGTTCTCTGGTTCCCTCCCACAGTCCAAAGAGGTGGATTGGCCATGCTAAATTGCCCGTAGTGTTAGGTGCATCATTCAGAGGGAAATGGGTCTGGGTGGGTTTCTCTTCGGAGGATCAGTGTGGACTTGTTGGGCTGAAGGGCCTGTTTTCACACTGTAGGGAATCTAACCTGAGGCTGCAGTCACAGCAGCAAAAACAAGGTGGTCACATAGGAGGGGAGGTGAGGAAAATAAATGAGTCAGGTTTTGTTTTTATTTCTGTTAATTATTCTCCTCTCAACTGCTTTAATTCACAAAGTTCTGGATTCAAGTCCTAAGCCAGGGCTTCCACACAAAATCAAGGCGTTGGCTTCCAGTTCAGTGTTGAGGGAACCTTTGCACTATTGTTTTAGATTAATGAGTTGATAAACTGAGGCTTCTGCTAGATTGGATTGATGGAAAGATCTCAACACATTATTTTATAGAAGAATGGAGTGTTAACCCCAGTGTCGTGGACAATATCTATGCCTCAATTAACTGCAGAAAAAGTAACTACACTTTAAAAGATATTGCATTGGCTGAAAAACACTTTGAGACATCCAGTACTCATGAACAGTGCTGCCTAATGTTAATCTGCTGGAAAAATACACATTTGCAATTGTGCTGCAACCATGCAGTTAAAACAGTCCAAAGCTGTGCACGTTAGTGAATTGGCCATGCTAAATTGCCCATAGTGTTTAGGATTATGTAGGTTAGGTGCATTAATCAGGGATAAATGTAGAGTATTGGGGAATGTGTTTGGGTGGAATATTCTTTGGAGGGTTGGTGTGGATTTGTTGGACTAAAGGGCCTGTTTCCACACTGTAGGGATTCTATGACAAAAACAGAAAACCCCAGAAATACACAGCAGATTAGGCAGCATCTTTGCACAGGGAGAAACAGTTAACATTCCAGGTATTTTATCTTATATAACACCCAGTTCGATAATGAAGCTAAGGTCAGAAGGCCATTGATCAGAACACCACCCTACAGGACAAATGTTTCATCAAAAGACCTGGCCATTTTCTCTAAACATATAAATGAATGACCAATATTTGAACATCCTTGGCAATGTAGAAACAAATAAATCAATGTGGCTCTAAATATTGCAATATAACATCACAGTCAGATGGGTATAATATTATGAGATGAGATGTCTGCCGGTTGAATGTCCTTCAAGTAAGCTACAACCATTAATCCACATTTGAAAATATGTTTAACTTTAATGCAACTAATAGTAAAAGTATGCATGGATGTTGTTATGCTTTTGAGCTTTTGTATTTATTGGGAAAAGTAAAATTGCAGGAACACAAGAATAGTTTTACTTCACTATCACTGACATTTTATTGCACTGCAAAAAAGTCACTCATCAAAGACCACAGCCTGACTATTCGAAGAGAGAATTTTGATGGAAATCAAATCACTGAAGTATGAAATTATTAGTCCTTTGTTGAGTATGAATGTTGCAATCCTTGGAATCTAATCTGCAGTAAAAAGGTAGAAAATAGGCTTCTGAAGGTCAGGAGCAGCAGTAGAGATCAGGAGGAAGGAATAAGTGACTTGATTGAATATTTGGTGATGAGGGACAATTGAATGTCTGTGGAAAATAGATGATTTAGCTCATTCAAGTTAGAAGCTTGAAAGTTTCAGAATATTTGAAGACTCATCATACATATGCTCAGATAGCTTTGAAAACAGAGAGGGCTCTAAGAGGTGCTGCAGAGTACTTACTCTCCAGAAAGGAAATTAAGTTCACAGGCTACTTGTCTCAGGAGGGACAGATTCTACTAAATCAGTGAAGCATTTGATTAAGGCACTGGAGATGAGAAAACTTGCTCTGGAGCTTATGGCTTCCACTCTGCTGAGTTATTGCCTAATATCAGCCAGTATTGGGTTGGAACATGAAGGTAACTATAGTCTTGAAGAATAGTGCCTCAGATGCACTGCACAAAAATACTGATTCCCTTCGAAATCACAATTTTCTTTGAAGGTTTGTTCTGTAATACATAGCACATATAGTTTGGTTGGAGGGGCTATCCTGCAGTGAGGAAACTTTTTGGGTCTCTAAGCAACTCCCAACTGGAACTTCTTTCACTTGCTAAGGCTTATTTCCACCCAAACTGATTCCATATCAGAATCTATTGGATCTATTATACCACTGACCACTGCACTTCAAAGCTTAATTCATTAACAAAGCTGCCCACATCCTTTGCCTTTTCACTTATTCTTCTGTAGCATCAAATACCCTTGAATATTGAATTCTCAGTCTCAACCATGCTGCAACTGCATCTCCATCAGAGCTACTAAGCTATTTTCATTTATTTCTATTCGTTCAGACAACTTATCTGTTTTGTTACAAATGCTACATCATTCAGATAAAATTCGGATAAGTTTTGACTTCTTATCATCATTATTCTCACTGGTTCTACTTTCTGCTGTACTCTTAGAGTCAGACAGCCTTTCAGCCTATCATGTTTATGCTGACTAACCAACACCAAACTGCACTAATCCCACATACCTGCACTTGGTCCCTTGTTTACTATGCCCTGCCATTTTAAATATTCACCCAGATGTTTTGTAAGTGTTACCAGAGCACCTGACTGCACCCTGTTCTGAGGAAACACATTTTACATTTCGACTACCCTCTGGGTGATTTTTTTTTTCCTCAGCTCCCCTCGAAACCACTGACTCCTCAACTTAAACTTATGCCCTCTGGTCTTAGACACATGTGCCATGGGGTAAAAATTTGCACAAACAACCCTGTCTATGCCTCTTATAATTTTACATACTTCAATCAGATCCCCCAGGTCTCCTCTGTGTCAGAGAAAACAAACCCAGGCTCTCTTCATATCTAAGATTTTCCATCCTAGGCAACATCCTGGTAAAACCTGCTCCAATGTAATCACATCTTCCTGATAGTGTGGCAATCAGAACTGCACACAATATTCCATTTGCGGCCTAACCAATGCTGTATTATGTTGTAACAAGACTTCCCTGCTCCTACATCATACAACCCGGCTAACGAAGGCAAGTATCCTGTGTGCCTTCTTAACTATCCTGTCTACCTGTGCTGACACCTTCAGTGATCTATGGACTTGTCCACCAAGATCCCTTTGTGCTTCAGTATTCCCTTGGACCATGAATAAATTCCATATGCCATTGCCAATTTTTGTGTAATCTACAAACTTACTTATTCTACTTTCTACGTTCACATTTAAGTTGTCAATGCACATAATCTGGAGTTAATCTGGAATTGAGAGTCTACTGATGACCATGAATCCATTGTCAATTGTTGGGGAAAAACAATTTGATTCATTAATGCCTTTTAGGGAAGGAAACCACGATGCTTAGTTGAGCTGACCTGCATGTGTCTCCTGACCCGCAGAAATGAGGTTGACTCTTAAATTGCCCTCTGGGTAATAAATGCTGCCCTAGCCAGTAGCGCCCTTGTCCCATAAATTAATTTTTTTTAAATTGACCTCCCACACTACAGTAAATCCTTTTGTATAACCCTAGTTATATGATTTGCCAGGACATTGGCCAGCTTGTTTCAAATGAAGCCCACCACAATGAAACAGCGTTCGCTTTCCCCAGTATTAGTACAAGTGCCCCATCAATCACATCAATCACTGAACCACGCAGTGATGGTTCTAATCTTATTTACTCATTGTCAACTTGCACAATGTTCAGCTAGTAATCTGGAGATTATTATTTTTGTGGTTCTACTTTCTAATTTAGGCCCGGGCTGCATGTAATCCATCTGCAAAATGTCATTTCTCGTCCCACTTGCATTGTTATTACCAAACACCTGGATCCTTCCCCTCCCACTCTAAGTTCTTCACTAGCTTAAAAAGAGGTTGACTCTTAAATTGCCCTCTGGGTAATAAATGCTGCCCTAGCCAGTAGCGCCCTTGTCCCATAAATTAATTTTTTTTAAATTGACCTCCCACACTACAGTAAATCCTTTTGTATAACCCTAGTTATATGATTTGCCAGGACATTGGCCAGCTTGTTTCAAATGAAGCCCACCACAATGAAACAGCGTTCGCTTTCCCCAGTATTAGTACAAGTGCCCCATCAATCACATCAATCACTGAACCACGCAGTGATGGTTCTAATCTTATTTACTCATTGTCAACTTGCACAATGTTCAGCTAGTAATCTGGAGATTATTATTTTTGTGGTTCTACTTTCTAATTTAGGCCCGGGCTGCATGTAATCCATCTGCAAAATGTCATTTCTCGTCCCACTTGCATTGTTATTACCAAACACCTGGATCCTTCCCCTCCCACTCTAAGTTCTTCACTAGCTTAAAAGAGATGTCCTAAACCTTGGCAGCAGGTAAGCAAATAAACTTTGAGACTGTGTTTTTGATGCAGAGGACAGAAACTATTCCTCTCATAATAATAGTTACTATTACTACATCCAGGACAACAACATTTCTCTTTTCTCCTAAAAGGGTGACTGTCACCTGAACAACAGTATCTAGGTATCCCTCCCCCTCCCTGATGTGTTGGAGTGTCTGCAGCAGCAACTCTGAGCTGAAGTGCCTTGAATAGCCAACACTTGCTGCAGATGTGGTCATTGTGACTCACACCAGTATCCACTATTTGTCACATACTACAACTGCAAATCATCACTCATCCAACCATCTCTCATCCATTTAATTAACTAATTTTGATAATAACTATTTCAAAATTTTTTTTAATCTATTCTTCGACTGCAATAACGTCTACTGATTTAATGCATGTGGCCAATCAAGAGACATGGAAGAAATACTCACAAATCATGGTTTCTTGCAATGTCACACTTGGCCTCTGATAGTTTGAAACAGGTTAAAGAGGGCTCTCTGGCAATGTTAAAAATCACACAACACCAGGTTATAGTCCAACAGATTTAATTGGAAGCACTAGCTTTCGGAGTGCCGTTCCTTCAAGGAGCGGCGCTCCGAAAACTAGTGCTTCCAGTTAAACCTGTTGGACTATAACCTGGTGTTGTGTGATTTTTAACTTTGTACACCCCAGTCCAACACCGGCATCTCCAAATCTCTGGCAATGGTTTGTATCGCCCAACTCCATTGTTCTTCTTCTCATGCAACTTCACCCTTCTCTTTAACATGCTGATGTCCAAATCTCTCCACATTTTTACCCCACTCTCTCTTACATTCTTTATGAAGCTGCTTTCTCCACTTTCTCTTGTACTATCTCAGTAACATTGGGTTCTCCTCTCTCTCCCTTTTATGCACTATTCTCTGGGTCCTCTTCTGTCCTTCTCTGTTAACTGTTGACTGCTTACAAATTCCCCTCTGTCTTGCTGCTCAAAGCAGACACAGAAATTAACTCCATGGTCTAGATTTTCTGCAGATCAGTACTCACTCAAACAAGTGGATTTTTCCAAACTTCCTACAAGCTTATTGTTGAGGAGTTGACACAACTCTGATGGAATTCTAAGTGTTGTGATCAAGACGTGTTTGCTTCAAACATGAAACAATAACATTCATCAGGAAATCACACAAAAAAAAGGTTTCTCTACATCTAAACCACTTCTTAATTCTGTTACTACTCTTTGGGTCAGCTGCCTACTTTACTTTTCTCCTGAAAGTACGACTTGTGTGCAGTGTTCCTGAATGTTATGAGATTGACTGTTGGGATGACTCCCCCAGACCCTAAGAGATCTGAGGTAAGAAACAAGAATTGTATAGGTGCTTTACTATACTAAGAAAGCACAAGATACTGAAAGTACAAATTGTGAACCTTGCCTATCTACATTACCTGAGAACTCATACTCTGGAGGTTTGACAACTCATCCTGATATGATAATCATATGCTGTTTGGGAGAGACACATGGTGGTCTGTGTTGCAATAGTTTGATAACTTCACTGCGTTGCTTTCTGTCATTCAATGCCATCACACAATATCCTTGTTGGTGTGTTCCTCTTCACTTTCCTTGTGCATGATTGATGGTCAGAGCTGGCTTCTATTCATTCACAATGTTGCACCATGATCATTAATGAATTTGTATGATCTAGGTTACACGAAAAGAATACAGCACAGGAGCAGGCCCTTCGCCCCACCATGTCTGTGCCAAACATGATGCCAATCTAAACTAATCCCATGCTTCTATTCACAGCCTGTTCATGTGTCTGTTTAAATCTCTATTGTACTTGTTTCTACCATCTCCCTTGGCAATGCATTCCAGGCACCTCCCACACTGCATAAAATACTTGTCCCGCACATCTCCTTTAAACTTTCCCCCTCTCACCTTAAACCAATGCCCCCTAATACTTGATATTTCCACTGTGGGACAAATACGCCAATTATCCACCATATCCACGCCTCTCATAAATTTATACACTTCTATTAGGTTGCCTCTGAGCTTCTGAGGCTCTTGTGAAAGCATTGATTGCATATTTTAGAAATGTTTGCTGGTGTTGAAATATTTACATTTACGTTTTTAACTTGCAGTTTCTGCCCAGAGTAGAGTTTGATCGTCCCTTAATTGCTTGCTGACCCTGTCCCTTTTTCATTCTCCTCTGTCTTTGAAAAGAGTGTCCAATGTCTCAGAATGGTTCAATGCTTTACCACCTTTTCTCATTTATTCATGGGCTGAGGGCTATGCTGGCTAGACCAGCATTTATTGCCCATCCCTAATTGCACTGGATCAGATGGTGGTGAGCTGCCTTTCAAAAGTACTGCAGTTCTTGTGATGTGGGACACTGACAGTACTGCTTAGAAGGAACTTCCAGGATTTTGACTTCAGGAAGTTACAGTGATACAATTCTAAGTCGCGGGATGATGTGGCTTGGATGGGAAACTTGCAGGTGGCGGTGTTCCCATACATCTCTTGTCTTTTTCTTTAAAGATGGTAGAAGTTATGAGTCTGGAAAGTCTGTCAGAGGAGCTAATTGATTGCTCATTCGCATAACCCTTCTGAGAATAATCTGTGTTGAGGATCATGACCCTTTCTCCACTGGTGTTACATGACAATGCAACATTCAACAAAGATCTTCCTTTTTCGCCTGACATTAGGAAAGTGGGCAAATAAGTGGCAGATGGAATACAATGTAAAAAAAGTGTGAACTCATGCATTTTTGTTGGAAGCATAGAAGCGGAGACTATTTTCTAAGCAGAAAAGTCTTTGGAATCTGAATCACAAAGGGACTTGGGAGTCCTAGTTCAGGATTCTCTTAAGGTTAACATACAGCTGGCAGAAAGGAAGGCAAATGCAATTTTCGCATTCATTTCAAGGGGCTGAGAATACAAGAAGAGAGGGTGTATAAGACTCTGGTCAGATTGCATTTGGAGTATCGTGAGTAGTTTTGGGTGTGTATCTCTGAAGGATGTGCTGGAGGTGAAAGGGGTCCAGAGGAGGTTAACAAGAATGATTCCTAGGATGAAGAACTTGTTATATGAGGAGCAGTTGAGGACTCTAGATCTGAGCACAATAGAGTTTAATAGGATGAAGGAGGATCTGATTTAAACATATAGAATACTGAGAGGCCTGGATATAGTGGATGAGGAGAAAAGCTGACAAGAAAGCAGAGCCTAAGACTGAATGGATGACCATTTATAACTGAGTTGAGGAGGGTTTCCTCAGTCTAATTTCCTCATTTCTTCAGCCAGAAGGTGGTAAATCTGTGGAACTCATGTTGCAGTGGGTTGTGGAGCCAAATCATTGAACGTATTCAAGGCAGAGAAATAGATAGGTTTTTATTAGTAAGAGGATGACGAGTTACAGGGAGAAAGCAGGAGAATGGAGTTGACTAACATATCAACCGTGGTTGAATAGCAGAGCAAACTCAGTGGGCTGAATGACCTAATTTTGCTCCTACATCTCATGGTCTTAATGCTCATTGATTTGCTAGTAAATACTGAACTTTTGCAGGACTTTTGTAGTGTGGGTAATGGGCTGATGAGCACAGATTTCAGCCTGAGATGGCCTGAGACTTAGGCAGTTCACTCATCTGGCAGACAAATTCTGTGCCCCAGAAGATTTAGCACAAAATAATCCCACAGTCAACAATTCATCCTTTTCACAGGCACCAGTTGCTTGTCTTTTGACAATGCATCAGAGTGAGTGACTTTCTCTGAGGAGGCTTCATCTTTCACCCACAGCATCTCCTGAGGGACCCTTGAAAGACCTGTGGAGGATGAAGGATATGAATTAAAACTGACAAGCTGAGAGGATTGTAAGTTGTCATTGTGCACACTGTCATTATTCATTGCTCACTGGCATTAAGTTAACATGCGTGAGTGTTGTATACTGTGTGGCAGTGTGTATTTAATATTAACCAGATAGATGGGAGACCCCCATTTGTCCTTCTTAAATGCACAGGCATGCTGCAGTCCAATTTATCTTTATCACTTTCATCACTGAAGTTGTTAATTGAATTAGGAGTGCACGGCCCCCTTTGGTTCTTTGCCTCTCCCGAATATACTGTGCTCTCCTTTCCTCAAAGAATAGAAAGAAGAGGATTTAAAGTGTGAGAAATGAAGCATTTTGAAAGCTTAAAGGAAGGGTATGTGCCACATTGCAATAAGAGTTTATTTGGTACGGTGGCTGGTCAGATGATGATTGGAAGGAATGTCTCGCCACACGGGAACAAGTGCCCTTGCGAGGTGTGTTGGGATGAGATATAATAGTGAGGTTAAGTCTTGGGAAAACCAAGCAATAGGTTTCACTGTAATGCCATTTACATGCTTACTGCCGGTTTGCAGTGAGTGGCTGAAATCTGAATGTACTGCCTCAAAGGGTGGTTGAGGCAAATTCAATTGTTGCTTTAAAAGGGAATTGGATGAGCACCTGAATGGGAGGTGCTGTATAAGTCAGAGTCGAGGGAAGTGGGTGGGAGTGGAATTAGAAAAATTGATCCTGCAGAGAGGCAGTATAAGCTCTTTGAATTACATTTTTTTTCTGTGCTGTAACCATTTGAGATTCCCAGTACTTTGTGATCAAGTCATTGAATCACTTGCTATATTGCATCCAAAAGGAAGGCACCTCATCTCAGCTACTGACCTCATCTGCCATTTCAACTACACCTTCTTTGTTTACCAGTGGCTGCCTTCTTCCTCCTGCCTGTAGGGACCAAAACCTCTAATCAGTAGTGTACAATTGACAGCTTCATGACTGGAGATGCATCATTGTGATGGTTTAATATTACCTCTCTCTCCAATCTCTGATCTTGATCCTTTCAGTATCACTTTCAACATTTGAGCTAAAGAATCAAGTAGAGGTGCTTTGCTGCAGCGATACAGGCCTTGGTGAGATCACACATGGAGTATTACATGTGATGTTGGTCTCCCTAGCTAAGCGAGGATAAATTTGCCATAGAGGAAATGCAGTCGAAGAGTGTGGTGCTGGAAAAGCACAGCCGGTCAGGCAGTATCCGAGGAGCAGGGGAATCGATGTTTCAAGCATAGCTCTTCATTAGGAATGAGGCTTGCGACCCAAGGGGGCTGAGAGATAATTGGGAGAGGAGTGGGGCTGGGGGGAATGTAGCAGGGAATGCGATAGGTAGATGGAGGTAGGGTGAAGGTGATAGGTCAGAGAGGAGGGTGGAGCGGATAGGTGGGAGAGAAGACGGACAGGTAGGACAGTTCAAGAGGGCAGTGCTACGTTGAAAGGGTCAGGTAGTACAGGACTTCCACGCAGCTCCACCACCTCCCATTTATCTCTCAGCCCCCTTGGGCCATAAGCCTCATTCCTGATGAAGGATATGCTCAAAACGCTGATTGTCCTGCTCCTTGGATGCTGCTTGAGCTGCTGTGCTTTTCCAGCACCACTCCTCTCAACTGCTAATACAGGACTGTCCTGTGATGAGAGATTGGTTTGATTGAGCCTATATTCACTACAATTTAGAATAATGAGGGAGAATATGACTGAAAATGTGGGTCTTCATCACATTGTTTAACTAGCCAAAAACCCGGAATTCAGATGCCAGTGCTTTGGCTGGGATGAAAAGCCATTGACTAACAAATTGCTGAAACCTTTGGATTTCTGAGATACTGCTGCCCTCCTCTGCTTCAAGCAGGCCTGAGAGTTAACATCAGGCCTGAGTAGAAAAGTGTTGAGGCAGCTCCCTGGGTACTCTTGCACAGACCAGCATGATGTTGTTCCTGCGATCAGCCACTAGCTGTACATTAATAGAGTGCTATACTTTCTGTTGATGAATGTTGCTGGCTCGTTTTCTGATGCCCCGCTGGCCACGTATGTTCAGTCAATCACACTCTGCATGTGAGGGAAGCCAGCCACTGTTACAAAGCAATGCATTCTCTCCCGTTGATGGTTAAAGTCAGTGGGGGAGATGATGTACTGCTTGTCCCTGGCAAATAAAGTATTGATCACCTGCTTAAGGCAGCTGTGATCTGCAGCCTGGGAACTGTGGCTCATATGCCCTGTTGTTAACTGAAAGGAGCTGATGAAGTAAAAAAAAAAATCAGTGCTGTGGTAACATTTGTGGTGTACCAGAATGGTATACTCCACTGGTCTATTAGTGAACAGGGCCCGCTTTTTAAAAAATAAATTCGCTCTTGGGATGCTGCACCACTCATAAATCCAGCCTTTCATTACCTTTCCTCAGCTGTCCTGACACAACAGAATGGATTGCCTGGCCGCTGAAGAGTCAACCACTTTGTTGCGAGATGGTTGTCGCCTTCAGATTAAACTGGGTCTGGATGGCAGGTTACTATCGTGAAAGAAGCTTGTCCTTTTTTCCTTGCAATAATTCCATTACTTTACGGAAAATAAAACGAAGATCTGCACATGCTGGAATCTGAAACAAAAACAGAAAATTACTGGAACAACGCAGTCGGTCTGACAGCATCTGTGGAGAGAGAAACAGAGTTCATATTTCGAGTCCAGAGGGAGAGGAGGAAGGACCCAGAGAGATAGTGAGAAAAGGGACCAGTCTGAGGCTGGTACACTTGGGAAAAGGAGCAAGTAAAATAATCCAGGCAGGTTGGAACAAGCGAGAGAACAAAGTAGAACTGATAAATTAATCTGCCATTTACTCCAATGCAAGAGGCCTGACAGGGAAGGCAGTTGAACTCAGGGCATGGTTGGGAACATGGGACTGGGATATCATAGCAATTACAGAAACATGGCTCAGGGATGGACAGGATTGTCAGCTTAATGTTCCAGGATACAAATGATGTAGGAAGGATAGAAAGGGAAGCAAGAGAGGAGGGGGAGATGTGTTTTTGATAAGGGATAGAATTACAACTGTACTTAGGACTATGTTCACTTTATATATTAATGATCTGGATGAAGGGACTGGGGGCATTCTGATGAAGTTCACTGATGATACGCAGTTAGGCGGACAGGCAGATTGTACGGAGGAAGTGGGGTGGCTGCAGAAAGTTTTAGACAGTTTAGGAGAGTGGTCCAGGAAATGGCTGATGAAATTCAACATGAGGAAATGCAAGGTCTTGCACTTTGGAAAAAGAATACTGGCATGGACTACCTTTTAAACGATGAGAAAATTCATACAGTCAAAGTACAAAGAGATCTGGGAGTGCTAGTCCAGGGTTCTCTAAAGGTTAACGTGCAGGTTGAGTTCGTGGTTAAGAAAGCAAATATAATGTTTACATTTATCTCAAGACGGTTGGACTATAAAAGCAGCGATGTGCTTCTGAGACTTTATAAAGCTCTGGTTAGGCCCCATTTAGAATACTGTGTCTAATATTGGACCCCACACCTCAGGAAAACCATAATGGCACTGGAGCGTGTCCAGTGGAGATTCACACAGATGATTCCTGGAATGGTAGGCCTAACATATGATGAACGGCTGAGGATACTGGGATTGCATTCATTAGAGTTTAAAAAGTTGAGGGGAGATCTAATAGAAACTTACAAGATAATGCATAGCTTAGAAAGGGTGGGCACTGAGAATTTGTTTCCGTTAGGCAGAGAGACTAGAACCCGTGGGCACAGCTTTAGAATTAGAGGGGGTCAATTTAGAACGGAAATGAGGAGACATTTCTTCAGCCAGAGAATGGTGGGCCTGTGGAATTCATTGCTACGGAGTGCAGTGGAGGCCGGGACATTTAATGTCTTCAAGGCAGAGATTGATAAATTCTTGATCATGCAAGGAATTAAGGGCTACAGAGAGAGTGTGGGTTAGTGGAGTTGAAATGCTCATCAGCCATGATTAAATGGTAGAGCAATGGATGCACATCCACTTGCATCACCTGCACATCCACCAATATCATTTATTGTATCCGTTGTTCCCAAAGCGGCCTCTTCTATATTGGGGAGACTAGACGCCTCCTTGCAGAGTGCTTCAGGGAGTATCTCCAGGACACCCACACCAATCAAACCCACCATCCTGTGGCCCAACATTTCCACTCCCCCTCCCACTCTGCCAAGGACATGCATGTCCTGGGCCTCCTCCACCACTGCTCCCTCACCACCCAATGCCTGGAGGAAGAACGCCTCATCTTCTGCCTCGGAACAGTTCAACCCCAGGGCATCAATGTGGACTTCACCAGTTTCCTCATTTCCCCTCCCCCCACCTTACCTCAGTTCCAACCTTCCAGCTCAGTACTGTCCTCATGACCTGTCCTACCTGCCAATCTCCCTTCCCACCTATCCACTCCACCCTCCTCTCTGACCTATCACCTTCATCCTCACTCCCATTCACCTATTGTACTCTTTGCTACCTTCCCCCACCCTCTTCTCTGACCTATCACCTCCCTCCATCCCCACCTCCATTCACCTATTGTATTCTTTGCTACCTTCTCCCCAACTCTCCCCCCCCCATTTATCTCTCCACCCTGGAGGCTTCCTGCCTCTATTCCTGATGAAGACATTTGCCCGAAGCATCGATTTCCTTGCTCTTCAGAGCTGCCTGACCTGCTGTGCTTTTCCAGCACTCTGATCTAAACTCTGGTTTCCAGCATCTGCAGTCCTCACTTTTGCCATAGTGAGTTTGCAGATGACACTAAAATTGGCGGTGTATTGGACAGTGAAAATGGTGACCTCAGAGTACAGTGGGACCTTGATCAGATGGGCCAATGGTTTGAGGAGTAGCAGATGGAGTTTAGTTTAGATAAATGTGAGTTGCTAGAACTAGGGGTTATATTCCGGGCAGGACTTGCACACTTAATGATAAGGTCCTGGGAAGTGTTGTTGAACAAAACGACCTTGGAGTGCAGGTTCATAGTTCCTTGAAAGTGGAGTGGCAGGTCGATAGGGTAGTGAAGGAGGTGTTTGGTCTGCTTTCCTTTATTGGTCAGTGCATTGAGTACAGGAGTTGGTAGGTCATGTTTACAGTGTACAGGAAATCCGTTTTGGAATACTGCATTCGATTCTGGTCTCCCTCCTATTGGAACGTTGTTATTAAACATGAAAGGGTTCAGAAAAGATTTACAAGGATGTTGCCAGGGATGGTGGATTGGAGCTACAGGGAGAGGCTGAATAGGCTGGGCTATTTTCCCTGGAGCATCAGAAGCTGAGTGGTGACGTTATAGAACTTTATGAAATCATGAGGTGAATGGATAGGGAGAATAGTCAAGGTCTTTTCCCCAGGGTAGGGGAGTCCAAAACTAGAAGGTATAGATTTAAGGTGAGAGGGATAAGATTTAATAGGGACTTAAGGGGCAACTTTTTCAGACAGAGGGTGGTGTGTGTGGAATGAATTGCCTGAGTAGGTGATGGAGGCTAGTACATTTACAACATTTCAAACGCATCTGGATGGGTACATGAAGAGGAGGGGTTTAGAGAGGTATAGGCCAAATGTTGACAAATGTGACTAGATTAATTCAGAATATCTGGGCAGCATTGAAGAGTTGGACTGTGGAGTCTGTTTTTGCGCTGTACATCTCTATGACTATGCTCCTGTTAGATGTACCGAGGTCACCATCCCCTCCTCCTGCCTATCACCACCTAACCACTCACCCATTATATTTTACAGCAGCTGTTGCATATCCATCCCACAAAGTAGAGAAGCAATCTGGAAATAACAAGGAAAGTGCCATGGAGTGTTATCAGACTGAGATTTTGTCTTTCTAATTAGATGCCTACTTAGTAACTTGAAGTATGTGGAATCCATTTAATCTGCTTTATCACTCAACATGATCATGGCTGATCCTCTACCTCAATGCCATTGTCCCACTTTCTCCCTCTACCTCTTTATGATTTTAAAATTTAAAAATGGATAATCTCTTTCTTGAGGGTATTTAGTGGCTTGGCCTCTGCAGCTCTCTGTAATCGAGAATTCTACAGTTTCATTACCATTTGAATGAAGAAACTTTTCCTCATCTCAGTCCTAAACGGTGTATCGCATATCCAAAACTGTAACCCCGAGTTCTAGTCAGAGAGTTATATGGATGTACAGCAGGGAAACAGATCCTTCGGTCCAACTCATGCATGCCGACCAGATATCCCAACCTAATCTAGTCCCATTTGCAGGCATTTGGTCCATTTCCCTCTAAACTCTTTTTATTCATATACCCATCCAGGTGCCTTTAAAATGTTGCAATTTTACTAGCTTCTACCACTTCCTCTGAATGAAAACTTTGCCCCTTCGGTTCCCTTCTCAACCTAAACCTAAGCCCTCTAGTTCTGGACTCACCCACTCCAGGGAAAAGTCTGTCTGTTTACCCTATCCATGCCCCTCATGTTTTTATAAACCTCTATATGGTCATCCCTCAGCCTGCGATGCTCCAGGGAAAACAGCCCCAGCCTGTTCAGCCTCTCCCTATAGCTCAAATCCTCCAATCCTGGCAACATCCTTGTAATTGTTTTCTGAGACCTTTCAAGTTTCACAACGTCCTTCCGATAGGAAGGAGACCAGAATTGCACACAATATTCCAACTGTAGCCTAACCAATATCCTTTCCAGCTGCAATATGACCTCCCAACTCCCATACTCAATGCTCTGACCAATAAAGGAAAGCATACCAAGTCTTCTTCACTATCCCATCTACCTGAGACTATATTTTCAAGGAGCTATGAACCTGCACTCCAAGGTCTCTTTGTTCAGCAACACTCCCCAGGACCTTACCATTACATGTATAAGTCCTGCGAAGATTTGCTTTCCCAAAATGCAGCACCTCGCATTTATCTAAATTAAACTCCATCTGCCACTCCTCAGCCCATTGGCCCATCTAATCAAGATCCTATGGCAATCTGAGGTAATCTTCTTCCCTGTCCACCACACCTCCAACTTTTTTGTTATCTGCAAACTTGCCAACTGTACTTCCTATGGTCACATCCAAATCATTTATATAAATGACGAAAAATAGCAAACACATCACTGATCCTTGTGGCACTCCACTGGTCACAGGCCTCCAGTCTGAAAAATAACCCTCCACCACCACTCTCTGACATCTACCTTCGAGTCAGTTCTGTATCCAAATGGCTTGTTCTCCCTGTATTCCATGAGACCAATCCTTGCTAACCAGTCTCCCATAGGAAACCTTGTTGAACGCTTTGTATGAAGTCCGTATAGATCATGTCCAATACTCTGCCTTTGTTATTTCTTCAAAAAACATAGTCAAGTTTATGAGACATGATTTCCCATGCACATAGCCATGTTGACTATCCCTAATCAGTCCTTGCCTATCTAAATACATGTAAGTCCTGTCCCTCACGATTCCCTCCAACAACTCCATCGACATCAGGCTTACTGGTCAATAGTTCCCTGGCTTATCTTTACAATCTTTCTTAAATAGTCGTACCACATTAGCCAACCTCTAGTCTTCCAGCACCTCACCTGTGACTATCAATAATGCAAATATCTCGGCAAGAGGCCGAGCAATAACTCCACAAGCTTCCCACAGAGTTCTAGGGTACACTTGATTAAGTCTTTATGCATTTCAAGACATGCAGTACTTCCTCCTCTGTAATATAGACATGTCACCATCTATTTCCCCACACTCTATATCTTCCATATCCTTTTCCATAGTAAATACTGATGCAAAATACTCGTTTAGTACCTCCCTCATCTCCTGCAGCTCCACACAATGGTCGCCTTGCTGATCTTTGAGGGGCCCTATTCTCTCCCTAGTTTCCCTTTTGTCCTTAATGTACTTGTAAAATAACCCTTTGGATTCTCCTTAACCTTATTTGCGAAAGCTATCACATGTCCCTTTTTTGCCTTCCTGATTTCCCTCTTCAGTATACTTCTACTGCCATTATATACGTCTAAGGATTCATTTGATCTATCTTGTGTATACATGACATATGCTTTCTTCTTTTTCTGAACCAAACCCTCAATTTCTTTAGTCATCCAGCATTCCCTATACCTACCAGTCTTTCCTTTCACCCTGACAGGAATATACTGTTCTGGATTCTTGTTATCTCATTTCTGAAGGCTTCCTATTTTCCAGCCGTCCCTTTACCTGCGAACAACTGCCCCCAATCAGCTTTTGAAAGTTCTTGCCTAATACCATCAAAATTAGCCTTCATCCAATTTAAAACTTCAACTTTTAGATCTGGTCTATCCTTTTCCATCACTATTTTAAAACTAATAGAATTATGGGTGCTGGCCCCAAAGTGGTCCCACATTGACACCTCAGCCACCTGCCCTGTCTTATTTCCCAAGAGTAGGTCAAGTTTTGCACCTTCTCTAGTAGGTATATTAACACATTGAATCAGAAAATGTTCTTGAACACACTTAACAAATCCCTTTCCATCTAAACCCTTAACAGTACAGCAGTTCCAGTCTATGTTTGGAAAGTTAAAATCCCTTACCACAATCACCCTATTATTCTTACAGATAGCTGAGATCTCCTTACAAATTTTTTTCTCAATTTCCCTCTGACTATTGGGGGTCTAGAATACAACCCCAATTATGTGATCATCCTTTTCTTATTTCTCAGTTCCACCCAAACAACTTCCCTGGATGAATTCTGGGAATATCCTCCCTCAGTACAGCTGTAATGCTGTCCCTTATGCCACTCCCCCTCCTCTCTTGCTTCCCTTTCTGTCCTTCCTGTAGCATTTGTATCCTGGAACATTAAACTACTTGACTCACTTCTTTTCTCAACTGTACCAATCTCCAATTAATCTCTTTCCTCATTCTGTCCCTGGGTCTCACGCATCCCCCTCCCCCCACTTTACTAGTTTAAATCCTCCTGAGCAGCTCTCGCAAATCTCCCTGCCAGTATAGTAATCCCTTTTCAACTCAGGTGCAATCCATCCTTTTTTTCAGATTAGATTAGATTTCCAACCAGTCCACACAGATCCGCTGAAGAGTAACCCACCCAGACCCATTTCCCTCTGACCAATGCACCTAGCACTATTGGCAAATTAGCATGGCCAATTCACCTGACCTGCACATCTTTGGACTGTGGGACGAAACCGGAGCACCTGGAGAAAACCCACGCAGACATGGGGAGAATGTGCAAACTCCACACAGACAGTCGCCTGAGGCTGAACTCGAACCTGGGACCCTGGTGCTGTGATGCAGCAGTGCTAACCACTGAGCCACTGTGCCACCCTTATATAGGTCACACTTTTACACCAGAAGAGATTCCAATGATCCAAAAATGTGAATCCTTCTCCCATATACCAGTTCCTCAACTATGTATTCATCTGCTCTATCCTCATATTCCTACCTTCACTGAATCGTAGCACCAGGAGTAATCCAGATATTACTACCCTTGAGGATCTCCTTTTTAAATTCCTGACTAACTTTCTATATTCTCCCTTCAGAATCTCATCCTTTTCCCTTCGTATGTCCTTGGTTCCAATGTGTATAATGACCTCCTGCTAGTCTCTCTCCCCTTTGAGAACATTCTGCACCCTCTCTGAGACATCCTTGATCCTGGAATCAGAGAGGCAACACACCATTCTGATTTTTCACTGCTGTGCCTCTGATTAGAGAGTCCCCTAACATAATCGGTCGCTTGGAACCTGACATACCCCTCATAAAATTAGAGCCTGTCTTGATTCCAGAAACTTGGCTGTTCATTCTCCTGAGAATCCATCACCCCCTACATTTTGCAAAACAGCTTACTTGTTTGAAATGGGGATAGCCACAGAAGACTCCTACACTATCTTCTTACCTCTTTTACCTTTCCTGGAGTTAACCTATTTATGTGACTGTATTTGCTGCTTTTCTCCCTTCCAATAACTGCCATCCATCACACCCCTTTGCTCTTATAAATTCCTCATTGCCTCTAACTCACTCCAACTGATCCACTTGATATGATAGGATTCACAACCAATGACATTTATTGCAGGTATAATCCTCAGCAGCACTTAAACTCTCCCGAAACTCTCACTTCCGACAAGAAGAGCAAATCGAATTGAATTGAATTGAATTTATTGTCATGTGCACTGAGGCACAGTGAAAAGCGTTGTCTTGCGAGCAATACAGAGTTAAGTAAGCATCGATAAGTAAATAATAGGTAAACAGTGGCAAAAACAAAAACACAGGTAAGGGCAAATGTTAAGAGTTTGTGAGTCCATTCAATATTCTAACAACAGTACGGTAGAAACTGTTTTGAAACTGGCTGTGTGTGTGTTCAGGCTTCTGTACCTTCTCCCTGATGGTAGAGGTTGTAGAAAAATATTGCCAGAGTGGGATGGATCTTTGAGAATGCTGGTGGCCTTTCCTTGACAGCGGGCCTGGTAGATTAATTCTATAGATGGGAGGTTGGCTTTTGTGATTGTCTGGGCCGAGTTCACCACTCTCTGTAACCATCTCCAATCTTGAGTGGTACAGTTGTCATACCAGGTAATGATATATCCAGACAGGATGCTCTCTATGGCGCACCTATAAAAGTTGGCAAGGGTAATCGCCATCATGCCAAATTTCCTCAGCTGCCTGAGGAAGAAGAGACATTGTTGGGCCTTTGTAACCAGTGCGTCCACGTGAAGAGGCCAAGAAAGCTTGTTATGGATTACCACTCCCAGAAGCTTGACACTCTCCGCTCGTTCCACCTCTGTGCTGTTAATGTGTAGGGGAACATGAATAACATCCTGCCAAAAGTCAACAATAAGTTCCTCGGTTTTGCTGGCATTGGGAGCTAGGTTGTTCTCAGTGCACCTTTTTTCCAGGTCTTCCACTCCCTGCCCGTGGTCGGTTTCATCGCCATCTGAGATTCGACCAACTATGGTGGTGTCATCAGCGAACATGTAAATGGCAGTAGTCTGGTATTTGGTGACGCAGTCATGGGTATACAGTGAGTACAGTAGGGGATTGAGTACACCCTGGGGGGGGGGTCCAGTGTTGAGTGTCAATGAGGATGAAATATTGTCCCCAATCTTCACTGATTGTGGCCTGTGGGTCAGGAAACTAAGGATCCAGTTGAAGAGAGTGGGGCTTAGTCTGAGATCACTAAGTTTAGTAATTTGAGGGGATAATAGTATTGAAGGCTGAACTATAGTGATTGAGTAGGGTTCTTACAAAGCTGTTCTTGGTGTCAAGATGTTCTAGGGAGAAGTGAAGGGCAAGTGATATGGCATCTGACTTGGATCTATTGGTCCGATAGACAAATTGGAGTGTGTCAAGAGTAGTGGGGAAACTGGTGTTGATTAATGCCCTGACCAGCCTTTCAAAGCACTTCATGACCATCGAAGTTAGGGACAGTGGGCGGTAGTCATTGAGACATGCTGCATGAGCCTTCTTAGGCACAGGGATGATGTTGGCCCTCTTGAAACAGGAAGGGACAATGGCCTGCTACAGGGAGAGGTTGAAGATGTCCGAAAAGATCTCTGCTAGTTGATTTGAGCATGTTCTGAGTGCACAGCCTGGTACTCCGTCTGGTTCCATCGCTCTCCTTGGATTCACATGAAAAAAACCTGATCTGACCTCTGATGCAGTGACTGTTAGGATAGGTTCGTCAGGACATGTCAGAATAGGTGTTACCTCTCCACTGAAAGTCTGCTCAAAGCAACCGTGGAAGGCATTGAGATGATCTGGGAGGGATGTGTCATCGTATGCTATCTTGCACTGCCTCTTGTTTGAACATGCAATGTCATTCAGTCTTTGCCGTAGTCACCGGGTGTCTGTCTGGGTCACTAGTTTGGATCGGTATTGGTCCTTGGCTGTCTTAACGGCTCTGTGAAGGTCATACTTGGATTCCTTATATTTGAGTGGGTCTCCTGATCTGAAGGCCTCACTCCTGGTTTTTAGCAGGTTCTGTATGTCCTGATTCAACCAGGGCGTCCTATTGGGGAACACCCGGATTGACTTCCTCGGTATGCAGTCCTCCTCAGACTTGCTGGTGGTGGACTCGTCCAAGGTACCTGCGGACTGTCTGAACATGGCCCAATCAGCTGATTCCAGACAGCACCGGAGTTGATCCTCTGGCTCCTCTGACCAGCACTGGACCTGTATCCATGAGGGAGACTCCTGCTTGAGCTTTTGCCTGTAAGCCAGAAGAAGAAACACGGCATTGTGTCTGGAGTTCCCAAAATGAGGGCGGTGGATGTTCTGGTGGCACTTCCTTAGATTCGCTTGATTGAAATCGCCAGTTACAATAATCAGGACCTCGGGATGTTCTGTCTCCTGGGTGTTGGTGGTGGAATATCACTCTACTGAAGGCCATTTTTGCTCCTTCCAATCTACAGACCCAGAAAATAGCACCGTTTTATTGCTCTACAATACAATGCTCCAGGCTAACTTAATACTTATGGTTTACATTTTAAAAATTTAATCACGAGACAATCTCAATAAAACATTTCATCAAGAAAGAACCCACTCTACTCGCTATTGTAGATTTACAGCAAGGTGATACTTAAAGTTGTACACTTATCTGTTTCTGTGCTTTGACATCTCCCAAACAGGTTCCTCCAAGATCAGTTATGAATTTCACTGTTTGTTAAGTTTTACTGGATGCACTCCGATGTCCAGTGATACGTGAATTCAAATAGCAAAGGCAGTAACTGCATAGATTCACTGCTGTGCCAGTTAGCATTGTGGGTTTCTTTCTCTCTCTCTCTCTCTCTTTTTTTCTCCTGCACTGACCTGACCATCTGCTGCCTTTGTCTGTCCTTCTCTGTTTTAGAAGTGCCATTGTTTTAACTTTTTTCTCCAAATTTCCAAAACAATGCAACAGCTTGTAAAACAGTACTTGCTGCTCCTCAACTTTGAGGAAATCACCTCTAACACCTAAAATACCTTAAAAAAGGAGCAGCAGTTACAGCCACAAATTTTTCCCATCCTCCATCTTGGATCTCCTCAAGCAGGCAAAACATCCTACTTGCATCTCGTTTGTCAGAACTTTGTGTGTTTCAGTCAGATCCCCACTCATCCTTCTGAACTGTGGTGAATAAAGGCCCAGTTAAACCAATGCCTTTGCATAAGACAGTCCTGCAGTATCAGCCTAGTCAGTTCTGGTGCACTCACTCTATAATATATATATCTATCCCGTCTTAGACAGCGAGTCTAAAACAATACACAATACTCCAGGTGCCGTTTCAAAAAGGCCCTGTATAATTGCAGCAAGATATCTCCACTTCTCAACTCGAATCCTCTTGTAATTAAGGCCAATATATTTTGCCTTCCTAATTGCTCATTCAGCCTGCCTACCTGTTTTCATGTATAAGGGTATCCAGATCCCTTTGTATATTCACATTTCTCAATATATCACAATTTAAATAAAATGCTATGCTTCTATTTTTCACAGTAAAGTGGATAACTTCACACTTAGCCACATCGTAATGCATCTGCCACGTGTTTGCCCACTCACTCAATTTTCTAAATCACCTTGAAGCCACTTTTCATCCTTCTCGTAGCTCCCACTGTGGCTGAGTTTCATGTGGCCATAGAGATATACAGCACAGAAACAGATTATGTTCGGCATAGACTGGTTGGACCAAAGGGTCTGTTTCTATGCTATATGACTGTATGAGTGGCTTGGAGGGGAACTTGAAGGTGGTAGTGTTCCGATGTATCTGCTGCCCTTGTTCTTTTAGATGCTGTCTATTTAGTGAATTTCTGCAGTGCATCTTGTAGTTAGTACACACTGTTGCCACTGAGCGTCAGTGGTGGGAGGAGTGTATGGGTGTAATGCCAATCAAGCTGAGTGGCCCTGGTGGAATCCAAACTGGGCGTCACTGTGTAGGTATTGTTGTGCAGGTGCTGCTTGATGATACTTCAGATGACACCTTCCATCACTTTGCTGATGATCAAGAGTAGTCTGATGGAGTGGTCATTGACCGGGTTAGATTTGTCCTGCTTTTTACATAGAGGTCAGACCTGGGTAATCCTCCATATTGTTGTAGGTACCAATCTTGTAACTCAACTGGAACAGCTTGGCAAGGGGATCGGCAAGTTCTGGTGAACAAGTCTTCAGTACTATTGTCAGAATGTTATCAGGGCCCACAGCCTTTGCATTATCTAGTTTCTCCAATAATTCATTGATAACAATTGGAGTGAATTGAATTAGCTGAAAACTAGTATCTGTAATCCTGGGGACCACTGGAAGAGGCCAAGATGGATAATCCACTTGGCACCTCTGGCTGAAGATTGCTGTGAATGCTTCAGCCTTATTTAGACGGATTCATAGACTCATGCAGCTCAGAAAAAGCCCTTTGGCTCATTGGGTCTGCACCGACATAACTACCATTAAAAGTACACTAATCCCAATTTCCTGCATGTGTCAATATCCTTGAATGTTATGATAGTTGAAGTACTCATCCAAATATTTTTTAAAGATTGTAAGGTTTCCAGCTTCCACTATCTTCCCAAACAGTATATTCTAGATTCTCACCAACGACTGAGTAAAAATCCCCTCTCAATCTCCTGCCCCTTACCATGAAATTATACCCGCTCATGATTGACATCTCAACCAAGAGGAACAGCTGTTCTCTATTCACTTTGTCCATAACCCTCATAAATTTATATACCTCAATCATGTCCCCCTCAGCCTTCTCTGATCTAAGGAAAACAACCCAAGCATATCTCGTCTTGCCTTATAGCTCAAGTTCTCCATTCTAGACAATATCCTGGTGAATCTCCCCTGTACTCCCTCTGGTGCTCTCACATCCTTCCTGTAGTAAGGTGACCAGAACTTTACACAGTATTCCAGTTTGGCCTGACCAATGCTCTATATAACTCCAACATTATCTCCTTGCTTTTATACTCTATGCCACGACTGATGGAAGCAAGTGTCCCATATGCCTTCTTAACTATCCTTTTCATCAGCTTCCTAACTTCAGGGATCTGTGAATAATTACCCCCAAAATCCCTCTGCTCCTATAAGCTATCCCGTGCCCTGCCATTCATTAAATACTCCCTCATCTTGTTTCTTCTTCTGAAGTGTATCACCTCGGACTTGTCAGGGTTAAATATCATCTGTCTGCCCATATGACCAACTCATCTATATCTGGCAGTCACCTACAACCATTTTCTTCGCTATTAACCAATTTATCAGTCTTAGTGTTGTCTGTAAATTTCCTTAACAATAGCTTTTGCACTGATATGCTGGACTGTTCCACCATTAAGGATGGGGATATTTGTGGAGCCTCCTCCTCCAATGAGTTGTGGCAGGGCTGCAGAGCTTAGATCTGATCTATTGGTTGTGGGATCACTTAGCTCTGTCTATCATTTGCTGCTTATACTGTTTGGCATGGAAGTAGTCCTGCTTGGTGGCTTCACCGGGTGCTGAAGAAGGGTTATTTCTCCACCTCCTAATGCTGCCTGGCTTGGCTGTGTTCTTCCAGCATCTTACTTGTCTTCCTAGGATTCTAGCATCTGCAGCTTTTTTGTCTCTCACCAGGTTTGCCTGATGCTGCTCCTGGCATAGCTTCCTGTACTCTCCATTGAGCCAGGGTTGATTCCCTGGTTTGATCATAATGGATGAGTGGTGAGGTATGCCGGCCCATGAGGTTACAGATTGTGCTTGAGTATAATTCTGCAGCTTTTGATGGCCCACAGTGCCTCATGGATGCTCAGTCATGAGTTGCTAGATCTGTCCCATTTAGTACTGTGATAATGCCACATAATCCAATGGAGGCTATACTCACTGTGAAGGCAGGACTTTATCTCCACAAGTTGATTGCTCTTATTGATTCTATCATAGACAGATGCATGTGGAGCTGGCAGATTGGTAAGGGTGAGGTCAAGAATGTTTTTCCCTCTTGCTGGTTCCCTTATTAACTGCTGCAGACCCAGTCGAGTAGCTATGCCCTTCGCATGTTCCCATGTATCTGCTGCCTTGTCCTTTCAGATGGCCGAGGTTGCAGGTTTGAAAGAAGCTGTTGAGTGCCCTGATGAGTTGTCGCAACGTATCTTGAAAATCGTACATACATACTGCTGCTCCTGCACATTAACGTGGAGGAAGTGAAGGTTAAAATGGTGGTTGGAGTGCCAGAAAGAAAATGGAGTGCCAGTCAAACAGACTGCTTTGTAGTGGACTGTGTCAAGTTTCTTGGAACTGCACCAATCCAGAAGGTGATTTCTATTTCAATTTGTTCATAATTAAAAAATAATAGAATGATAAACACAGCAAACTAAATTACTCACAAGTCCTTGCTCAATTTGCACTCCCATAAAGACTTTCTAAATCATTGGTTGACAATGTGGGCTCTTTGGCCCTTACAAACTTTTCGTTGGTTTTGAATAATCCCACAAGTGAGTGTGTGAGAGGGTAAGGCACAAAACAAAACAAGTCACCAGCTTTGTATAATGAATAAGCTTCAGTTTTAGCCCCACACAAACACATCCACCCTGAAGCTCACAAATAGTCCCCTGATTCTCATGGTGATGACTGCCCAGGTTTCCAAGTTTTTTGAGTGGTGAGTCTTGCATTAGTTTCTGATTGAAGAGTGGGGAGATGATAGGCCAACTTCTGCAGTGATACGAGTCTGCTTTCAGTTTGGAGTTATGCAGAATGTGAGCACTATCACAATACTGCTCAGACTGCTCATATTTTCAGCACTTCCTGTATCCATTAATCTCTGCTTGACTTGATTCTTTAAAACTGTAGAAAAGCTGCCAGCTTGGTTTCCTTAAACCTTCAATTGAATACAATTAAAACAAGTTAAATATCTTGCCTGATTGCATAACACAAAAAACAGGGCACAGGTCCAACAATATGTCTGAGAATGTCATATTCAAGTGAATATGACATAATCAAAATAGAATTGGAAGGAAACTCATGTTATGGAAATTATAATTTTTATAAAGTAACACAAAAGTCAAGCAATGATATTGGGTGACACTGTTGTTTGTGTTAATTTGATGAGTTGTTTGTCTGAGAAAACAATTGTCGACCCCATGAAAAGCAGTGCAGTTGGTATTTATTAGAATGTTAGTGAAGTCATATATTCTTTAAATCATTGTCTATATCAGTGAAATAGTATTCAAATTCTATTCCAGCTATGTACCTTTTCATACTGCACTATTTACAATTGTAACTTCATAGTCAATATCATATTGTATTATAATGTAGTAACTAATGCACTTGCAAATGGGTCCTTCAACCAAAATGTTTTGAGAAGCACTTTTGCACGAACCAACTTCGAGTTATCATTTGTATTCAATACATAATATTTTCAGTGTCCCAGCAGAATTGCAACAATTGTACTTCATAATGCATTTGATCATTTATTCCTATAATCCCTCAAAATTTTAATCCTTTTCATAACCAGGTATCTATGCACTTTACTTTGACAAGTTGATTGACATTGCATTAACTAACCTTGGTCTGAATCTACAATTCTTTGTGAAAAATAAATTTAATCTCTCATCTCATTCGGGATTTGCTGCTTTTCTTTTCATGGTCTCTGCTTCTGTTACTGGAACTACTAGATTTACCTGTTTGTATCAATATTATCTATTTTCTTTAGAATTTTAGACATCCTGAAAGCATTAGGGCATTGTGAGGCATTCATTAATAAAACAAATTGACCGCTGGATTTCAAGATAACAAGATAAGACTGAATTGCATATGTTGACGGGACTGTGGCAGTTGCAGGGCAAGTAAGAGCCCACATTCATTAGGCAGGAGAAGAAATGGTAATAGGACCAGATAGAACAAAAATAATTTTACTTCTAATGAAGTGGGCTTAGTTTTGCACTGATTGTTAAACATATCACAACACAGGAGGGTTTGGGCATCAAAGAGGTCTACTTGCTGTTCCACTCCATTATCTTCAAAGAGTAAGGAGAAGGTACAACACAATCTCAATATGCTGGGGCAACTGCAAAAGGGTATGGCTATAGCTAATCCTTAGAATGGTGCTGCCCAGGCATTTGGTGAACATTCAACTGTATTGTGACCTTGCAAGAGGAATATAATGAAATAAGGAATTTACATTCACCTTGTTCCTCAAAGTAAAATATGTCTCCTCTATTTGCAGGTAGCTCCAAAGAAACTCAGTTCCTGCATTAATTTTGTGGAGAAAAGTGTTAATTATACCTTTATATGAAGAATAGCTCCTGAGCATGTATGAAGGGAGCTTTGCCATAGTGATGTCAGATCACATGGAACTGGAGCTTGAATCTGTAATGTTTCAGAATGACATCCTCTCTTATAAACCCTGGGAAGTGGAAAGCTTCTTACTGTTTGCTTTAGAGTGTCGGCCTCATGTGATTACAAATTTACATGTGTCTGGAAACTGTGTTTTTACCCAAATGCTCAAGTGAGCACACCCCGCTTTGGAGCAAATTACATGCCATTCAACATAGCAGGGAGAAGTATTTCCTATGTATTTCTACAGTGCTGTTCTAAATAAATGGGTAATATTTTATGTCCCTGCTACAACTTTAACACCAAAGGTGAGGGACTTCAATGCATATCATCACAAATGGCTTAGTAGCACCACTTTTGACTGGGACCAATTGTTTGACATTAATACAAAGACCTGCCAACAATCACTCACTCAATCATTCAGCAGTAAGTAATATTTATAAGATACACTCCAGTAACATGTTAAGCCTCCATCATCAGCACCCACCAAACCTATAGCCTATATCACCTAGGAAGACAAAGCTAATAGATACATTGAAATAACCCCTCAAGCAATTTTCTCCTCACCATTTACTATCGTGACTTGGAATTATATCATCATTCTTTCACTGTCTGGGGGACTAAGGTCCTGGAACTGCCTTCTTAACAGCATTGTGAGACAGCAGCAGTTCACAAAAGCAGTTCATCACCGACTTTTCAATGACAATTATAAGGAACAAAAAGCAAGTGCTAATCTAGCCTGCAACACCCACATCTCAAGAATTTGTTTCTTTTGTAGAACACAGACTGCATAATGTGGAAAAATGTAAGGGCAGGAAGAATAAAGGAGTTGGATATCATTTAAATGGAGAAAGACTGCAGAAAACTACAGAACAGAGGGCTTTTGGGATCCCTATTCATGAATCACAAAAAGCTAATATCCAGGTTCGATGTGTAATAGTCAAGGTTCATGGAATGAAGTATAAAAATTGAGTCTTGCTAAGATTATACAATGCATTGGTCAGTCTCAGCTGGAATACAGTGAACAGATCTGTCCCTGTATCTGTGCAAAGAAAAGCTACCATTAAAGATAATTCAATAACGGTTCACAAGGCTGATCCCATGTTATGAAAGGATTTACTTTCACAGATGTTAAAGAGGTTGGGCGTTTGCTCACTGGAGTTTAGGAGAATAGGAAGTGACCTTTTTGTAACATACAATATTCTTTGTGGGCCTTGACAGTGTAGATGCAGAAAGATTGTTTACCTTTGTCAAAGTGCCGAGGACCAGAGCGCATAATCACAGAGTAGGCGGTTACTGATTTGAGATAATGATATGGAGGACCTTTTTCTTCTTAAAAGCTGGTACATCAGTGGAATCATTTGAGGTTGGGTCAATAAGTATATTCAAGATAGATAGACAGACTTTTAATCAGTAAGGGAATCAAGGGTTACAGAGAAAGACAGGAAAGTGAAATTGAGGATTAGCCATAATCTAAATGAATCGGCCAAATCCTCTGCTTCTGCTTCTATATCTTGCAATGTTATATTCTTAAGCCCTCTATTTTTCAATCCTTTCATCAATGGGAACAATTTCTACTTGTCTACTGTTCAGACCCCTCATGGTTTTGAAAATTGCTTTCAAATCTCCATTTAATATTTTCCTCTACAAGGAAAACAATCCCAAATTTTCTAAACCTTCCTCACTGTTGAGTTAGTTCATTCCTGGAATCATTCTTGTAAATCTCTTCTGCATTCCCTCCAAGACATTCACCTCCGTCTTTTGGTGTGGCATTCAGAACTATACTCTAAGCATTCATTAACTTCCTATTCTTGTACTCTATGCTTTTATGAAGCCTAGGAAAGCCTAGCTTAAGAACAACTTTTGTAATTCCTGATCAAGAGTACTGCACTCCAAATACACATACCCCCTATTCTTGATTCTGTCCCTTTCTCTTCCTCTCCAATAATCCCCTCCCCATGACTCCATCCCGATCTATGTTAACTTTACACCAGTGATACATTGCCAGGCTTAAGTGTTTACCCCAATCTTGTGCTGACAGACCACACCCCCTGGTGGCCCCTGCTGGTATTGAAAAGCATCTGGCCTTTGAGTTGACTCAGGATGTTGACCTGGCTGGGAATGTAATCAAGCAGAAAGTCCAATACTGCCTAGGGAATTGTCTGTTTGCAGGCCTTCCAGGGAAAATGACAGAAATCTTCCACCATGCTCCAGCTTTTAGGCAGGATCCTCATCTTCCACTGTCAATAGCCTACACTTCAATATCACAGAAAATGGTGTGAGATGATCATGCCAATTTTGAAACAGTTTCTACTCTACTGTTGATAGAGTACTGAATGGACTCACAAACTCTTAACATTCGTCTATACCTGTGTTTCTGTTTTTGCTGCTGTTTACCTATTATTTACTTATCTATGCTGTTTAACTCTGTGATCTGCCTGCATTGCTCACAAGACAAAGCTTTTCACTGTGCCTCGGTACACGTGGCAATAAATTCAATTCAATTCAATGTTATAAAGTGAGAGGCTTATTGCACCAAGTTAATGCACAAACAGTGAGGGTACATTATACCCTTCATATCTTTTCTTTTGACTGCCAACCAAATTATAGTCATGCAACAGAGCATGAATACAGTGTGTAGTCTGAATTATTGAATAGGGCATTTTATTTTCATTTTGCGCAAATTATTGAGCCAATGATTAATCTGTAACCATGATGTGCAGAAAGATCTATCAATCTATAATAGACTTCGGAAGAAGTGCTTTAAAATCCTAAACAATCGATCTCAATAGGTGACACAGGCATAGGTGATAAGGGTGACACAGGCATATATAACAAATGAAGTGAAACCTCAATCATTAAGGAACAAAAGATTGGTTAATCTAGAATGACTAACAGAAATTTCATTTGTTTCTGACATTATGCCATCAGCATTGAAGCTATTGAGGCATACCTCCCACAGGTACCATAGACAGAACATTCTGAATTTTCAGTTAAACTGTTTTGTTGAGTGAGATTCAACGTGCCTGATCCACTGTGGCTTGGCAGACATTTCTCAGGCAACCATTCAGTTCACACCCCTCCCTCATAAATTACGCATCCAGGCTCCTGGACACCTTTTCAAGGGAATTGTGCAGCTGGTGAGGTGACAGTGTTGCTAATGCCAGAATCTTCCAGTTGTGATGCCTCAGGAACCACATTTCCCAGGTATACACCACTTCAGAGGAGAAAGTGAGGTCTGCAGATGCAGGAGATCAGAGTCCGAGAGTGTGGTGCTGGAAAAGTACAGCCGGTCAGGCAGCATCCGAGGAACAGGAGAATCAATGTTTCTGGGCATAAGCCCTTCGTCATTCCTGATGAAGGGATAATGCCTGAAACATCAATTCTCCTGCTCCTCAGATGCTGCCTGACCTGCTGTGCTTTTCCAGCACCACAGTCTCGACATACACCACTTTGGACACTACAAGTCAGGAATGACACTGCCATGGTGGTGTCCAAGCCTGTACGTTCAGGACAAGATCCAGAGGTAGGGAAAGCATGTTCCTGCTTCATGGACAGTGACCTGGGGGTTGTGGTGGACACAGACATGGAAAGGAGGGCAGTTCTTTTTCCACCTGAGCTTCACAGGACATGGTACCACCGTACCAAGCCAACCTGGAACAGATTGCAGCCCATAGGTCAAGGCTGAAGTCAATATGTGTGTGCTATGACATCAGAGTGAAGTAAATAGAAGTTGCCAGCCCAAAAAAGCTAAGTGAGGACTAAAAAAGCAAGTTAAGAGCCAGAGGTGTATTTTGTGCAAATGCATGGGATGATTGGGTGTTTCTACAAACAAAATGAACTGGCAGAAGCATGCAAGTCATAGATGTCCCTGAATCTCTACAGGTCAAAGGGCTGAAGTGGTTTCTCAGTTGGTCTGAGAGCAGATGTGGTGATATGGTGACATTGTAGTAGATCATAGAATCATAGCCAGGGCTCGAGAGGTTTCAATGGCTTTTCACAGAGACAAAGATCAGTGATCCTTTGAAGTTAAAATCAAACAAGCAATTTTACAACTGAAAGGATCTGTGTATTATTTACATGCTAACAAGGCAGGTTGTTCAATTTCTGGCCTATAGAGGATCTTCTAAGAAAAGTGAAAGGAGAGCAAATGATGCTAAAATTGCTGAGCAGCTTTCATAGCATCTAAAGAGTGAGAGACAAAGTTAACAGAATGGAATTTGTCCTGGGCTTCAGAAATTTAAGCCAGAAAAATCTGGGGTCCCAAGGCCTCATATTTTGGCAGTAGGACTGGCTCACAAATCGCCTGGGAGACTGCTTAGAACATAGATAGAACATAGAACAGGCCCTTCAGCCCACAATGTTATGCCAACCATTGATCCTCATGTAAGATAAATGTACAAACCCTCAAATTTCTGTGACCATATGAATGTCCAGCAGTCTCTTAAATATCCCCAATGACCTCACTTCCACAACTGCTGCTGGCAACGCATTCCATGCTCTCACAACTCTCTGCGTAAAGAACCCGCCTCTGACATCCTCTCTATACTTTCCGCCAAACAGCTTAAAACTATGGCCCCTCGTGTTAACAATTTCTGCCCTGGGAAAAAGTCTCTATATATGCCTCTCATTATCTTGTACACCTCAATTAGGTCCCCTCTCTTCCTTCTTTTTTCCAATGAAAAAAGTCTGAGCTCAGTCAACCTCTCCTTGTAAGATAAGCCCTCCATTCCAGGCAGCATCCTGGTAAACCTCCTCTGAACCCTCTCCAAAGTATCCACATCTTTCCTATAATAGGGCGACCAGAACTGGACACAATATTCCAAGTGCGGTCTAACCAAAGTTTTATAGAGCTGCAACAAGATCTCATGGCTCTTAAACTCAATCACCCTGTTAATGAAAGCCAAAACACCATATGCTTTCTTAACAACCCTGTCCACCTGGGTGGCAATTTTAAGGGATCTCTGTACCTGCACACCAAGATCCTGCTGTTCCTTCACACTGCCAAGAATCCTGTCTTTAATCCTGTACTCAACTTTCCAAAATGCATCACTTCACATTTATTCAGGTTGAACTCCATCTGCCACCTCTCAGCCCATCTCTGCATCCTGTCAATGTCACGCTGCAGCCTACAACACTCCTCTATACTGTCAACGACACCTCCAACCTTTGAGTCGTCTGCAAACTTGCTAACCCATCCTTCAATCTCCTCATCCAAGTCATTAATAAAAACTACAAAGAGTAGAGGCCCAAGAACAGAGCCCTGTGGAACACACTCACCACTGACTTCCAGGCAGAATACTTTCCTTTCACTACCACTAGCTGTCTTCTGTCGACCAGCCAATTCTGTATCCAGACAGCTAAATTTCCCTGTATCTCATTCCTCCTGACCTTCTGAATGAGCCTACCATGGGGAACCTTATCAAATGCCTTGCTTCTTCACTCTATGTTGACCATCTTATCATTAGGTGAGCCCTCAATGCTGATGAATCAAAATCAGAGAGGGAGCAGTTCATCACTTTACCCTTAACAAGCACACATCAGATCTAGTAGTGAGCAATCCACTGATTGAAGTCAGGGTGCTGTTGACTGTCAATTAACAACCCCTACCCCCACTCTATCCCTTTCCCTGCACTGCTTTATCATCTCCCTGCTTATTTACTGTTCCACCTTCACAAATTTAATATCACCTCTAGCCCAACATTGTGCCTCCAAACTCAGAATCTAACTCTCCAGATTTCGAACTGCAGCTCCTGAAAACCCCCAACTCGATGTTTGGTGACTGAAGCCCCAGGACTGAGAGTGTCTCACGCCATTTGCAAGATGGCCCTGAACAATGAGTGACCAGAGCCTTGACTAATGTATGTACAGCTCTCCAACATTCCTCCTGCAGCTTCCTGGACTGGTTACACTGGACCCACAGAACTGACCATGACCCACTCCCAAAGCGGAGAGGTATCTACCTCTGACCCAAGTAGCCAACTGATTATGGCCAAACGTTTGGGCTGATATTGGAAGGTGCCCTTTAGTTTCTGTGCTGGCACCCTTTCCCTGAAGGCTATCCCCATTGGTGAAAACTACTCCACTTGGTGTTTGAGACATGACTGTTGAGAGACATGGCTATTAATGCACATGGTAGTGTGTTTGGCACACGATGTAGATATAAAACTGATGTTGCCATGTGACAGTGCTACATGTTCACTCCCTTGGCTAATGACTGTTGACATCCATAGCAAGTTGACAGGCTTTGTGTTTCCTTTAAGATCTGGCCGGGGAGGGGGTGTGTGACCAAAGAACAAAAAGGCAAGGAATGTTGTGAGAATCAAAGTAGGCACAAAGTAAGTGAACACTATTACAATGAGAGAAGATGAGGTTTCATTAATTAGGTTGCAATGGAGTTGATAATGAGAGACTACTTTCCCATTTGGAGGTCGCAGCACATGGTTTTGAACTTTCAACTACCAAGTGCAGTCCTTGGTACACTAGGCCTCTAACCTCCTACTGAGCTGGGTGCCACCATCAAGTCTGTGTAGTATTCTTCGAACAAGGCAGGTTTCACTGGGGATGTAAACAACATTTCATTCTGAAACAACATCTCCATTAGCAGCTGGCCAGGTAGGTCCAGACCTGACTAGTTTAGACAGGAATTTGATTGTCTAAAGCCTTGCTGCATGAATACTATCCAGATTTTAACTACTTGAGGTGAATGTAATCTTTCCTCACATAGCCTCTGATTCTTTTGCCAATTTTCTCAAATTGGTGCCCTCTGTTTCTCAGCCCTTCTGCTAACTGGAATGTTTTTACTCTATTTAGTCTGTTCAGACCTATCATGATTTTAGGCACCATTATCAAATATCCTCTAAACTTCCAGTTCTCCAAAGACAACATTTCCAATCTCTAATCTCTCTTCATTATTTACATTTCTCATTCCTCAACCTTTTCAGTACTGTGTCCAATACCTTCACATCTATCCTAAAAGATGGTATCCAGGATTGGACAGGCTACTCCTATTGAAGCTGAACAGTGTTTTATAAATGTTCACCAAAATCTCCTTGCTTCTGTGCTTCATGCCCCTATTTATAAAGCTCAGGATCCCATAAGCCTTATCATCTGCATTCTCAACTTTCCCTGCCATTGCAATGATTTGTGCACATATATCCAAAGATCCCTTTGCACCTGCATCTACTTGATCACTATATTAAAAATACTTTACCCAAAACATAGACTGATCAAAGTGGCCAAAGCTTGAGCAACAAAGGTGTTGGGGTTAGAATTTTTTAAATATAATTCTCTCATGGGATGTGGACATTTCTGGCCGGCCAGTATTTATTGCTTGTCCCTAGAGGCCCTTGAGAAGGTGGTGGTGAGCTGTCTTCTTGAACTGCTGCATTGCATGTACTGTAAATAGACCTACAAAATGTGTTGCTGGAAAAGCGCAGCAGGTCAGGCAGCATCCAAGGAGCAGGAGAATCAACATTTTGGGCATAAGCCTGAAACGTCGATTCTCCTGCTCCTTGGATGCTGCCTGACCTGCTGCGCTTTTCCAACAACACATTTTTCAGCTCTGCTCTCCAACATCTACAGTCCTCACTTTCTCCTGTAGATAGACCTACAATGCCCTTAGGGAGGGAATTCCAGGATTTTGACCTTGCAGCAGTGATGGAACGGTGACACATTTCCAAGTCAGGATAGTGAGTGGCTTGGAGGAGAATGTACAGGTAGTAGTGTTCCGTAAGGACAAGGCAGCAATTAAATGGTAAGTGGTTATGGGTTTGCAAGGTGCAATCTAAGGATCTTAAACAAATTTCTGTAATGCATCTATTGGATAGTGTACACTGCTGCTAATAAGCATTGGTGGTGGAGGCAATTGATGTTTGTGAATGTAGTGCCAATCAAGTAGACTGATTTGTTCTGGATGGTGTCAATCTTCTTGAGTGTGTTTGAGCTGCACTCATCAGGCAAGTGGGGTATATTCTGTCATCCTCCTGATTTGTGCCTTTTAAATGATGGAGAGCTTTGAGGAATCAGGAGGCGAGTTACTCACCGCAGTAATTCTAGCCTCGGACCTGCTCTTACAGCCAATGTGTTCATGTGGCAAGTCCAGTTGAGTTTCTAGTCAATGGTAACCAAAGGATATTGATTGTGGGGATTCAGTGATGGTAACGCCACTGGATATCTAGAGGTAGTTGTCAAATTGTTTCTTACTGGAGATAGTCATCACCTGCCACTTGTGTGGTGCAGAGGTTACTTGCTACTTGTCAGCCCAAGCCTGGATATTATCCAACTCATGTTGCATTTGAACATCGACTGCTTCAGCATCTGACGAATTGCGAATAGTGCTGAACATTTTGCAGTCATCAGCAAACATCCCCACTTTTGACCCTAGACACAACACGAAGAAAATCCTCAGAGATGTCCTGTAGCTGAGATGACTGATGTCCAATGTCCACAACCCTCTGCCTATGTGCTAGTAATGACTCCAACCAATTCTTCTCACTTCCTTTGTTAGGGCTCTTTGAGTCCATACTGCATGCTGGCATTCCCATTTTAATCGATGAACTTGATATTACTCGCAAGCATGCTGCGTCTCACTTTATCAAATACATTTTGGCACCACAGCAACCATAATAACCTCATCACAATTGCATAAAAAATTTCTGAAAAAATAAATTTTATGTGCGATTTATTTTATTTATTTATTGTCACGCGTATCTTGTTACAAAATACAGTGAAAGGCGTTGTAAAATGTTGACCAGCAGCATCTTAAAACACAGAAAAAAACAAGTCGTAAAATATAAAGACAGGAAAAAAATGAAGAAATAAAGAACGTGTCCAATTTTACAGTTCTTCTTGTTAGGTGCTCCATCATGGGCCTGGTGGCCAGGCATCAAACCCCTTCACTGGACCACTGCTGCTGGAACAAGAGTCACTGCCCTTTGGCAGCAGCTCACATCTACTGATGCCCTCACCTCTATGAGTTCTTGCTGTATCTCACCACTACAGACGCCACTGAGTACCCTATCGCCCCAAACCCAACTTCAAACCTGCTGATGTTGCCAGGTCTCGTACTGGGTCCAAACACATCTTTGCCGCTGCCTCCATGAATCTGCATGTGACCCACACTGCCGCAAATCCATACTCACCTCAGTGAGTACACACTGCTCGGCTCTCTTGTCACTGCTGTTACTGTTGTCACAACTGAGTGCTTCAACGAAAGGTAAGTAACAATAGCACTGCTGTCTCACAGTGCCAGAGACCCGGATTCAACTTCCGCCTCAAGCAACTGTCTGTGTGGAGTTTGCATATTCTCACCGTGTTTGTGTGGCTTTCCTCCCACAGTCCAAAGATGTGCAGGTTCAGTGAATTGGCCATGCTAAGTTGCCTGTAGTGTTAGGTGAAGGGGTAAATTTAGGCGAATGGGTCTGGATAGGTTGCTCTTCGGAGGGTCGGTGTGGACTTGTTGGGCCGAAGAGCCTGTATCCACACTGTAAGTAATCTTATCTAATCTAATCTAAAATAGAAGAAAAAAAAATGAAAGAAGGGAGGGAAGAAAGAAAATAAATGAAAGGAAAAGCAGACGAAGTAAGATTTCTTTTATGTTTTCAATGCCATCCTAATTTCGACTCGTCCTCTCTCAGTTTCCTTGGATGCATCTAATCCTGTCCCAGTACCTTATTAACTTTAAGTATGGCCGGCATTTCTAATATATAACTATTAGGCTAATCAATGTCTCTTTTTTCATTTTGATGTTGAAATCATCTTCTTTCATAGTAAAGGCAGATGCAAAACTATTTCTTTAGTATCCTCAATAATGCACTCTACCTCCCTGTAAACCCTCTCTTTTGGCCCTGAATTGACCCAAGTCTCTCTTTCAGTCCTGATGAAGGGCTTTTGCCCAAAACGTTGATTTTCCTGCTCCTTGGATGCTGCCTAACCTGCTGTGCTTTTCCAGCACCACTCTAATCTTGACTCTGATCTCCAGCATCTGCAATCCTCACTTTCTCTCTTTTGCCATCCCTTTATTATTTATATGCCTACTAAAGGTTATAACCTCTCAATCCTCAGATTTAATTTTCACTTCCCATATGAATTTTCTATATTCAGTCTGGTTCTTCCTCATATTATCTACCATATTGATTTGATTAGATTTATTATAGCCATCTAAGTACAGTGAAACACTTTGTTTTGCGTGCAGTGCAGGTAGACCATAACATACAAAGGTAACAAGGTGATTGAACAGAGTGAGGAATACGAAGCTATGGCTGCAAAGAAGGTGCACAAAAAGAAAGATCAATATTAGATTTGAAATTTAAAAACAGATTCACAAGTCTAATAATAGTGGGGAAGAAACTGTTCTTGAACCTGTTAGTGCTTTTATTTAAGCTTTTGTATCTCTTCATGGTGGTAGAGGTTGGAAGAAATTATAATTGGGGTGGAAGATGTCTTTGATTATGTTGGCTACCTTTCTGAGAGACATTGAGAAGCATAGATTCAGGATAGAAGGTTGGTTTGCTTGATGGCCTGGACTGTGTTCTGGGCATGTTGTAGTTTTTCTGGTCCTGGGCAGAGCACTTGCCGTATCAAGCCGCGATGCATGCTGATCGAATGCTTTCTGTGGTGCATCTATAATGTTGGTGAGAGACCTTATGGACAGGCTAAGTATCCTTTGCCTCCTCAGGAAGAAGCGGTGTTGTTGGTCTTACAAACCTTGCTTGTTTTAACTCATTCTTTCTCTCTTTTGGCATTCACAGAACTCTGATTTTGTTGTCTGACATTTCTGCTTGTGTGTAGGACTAGGCTTCACCTGAACCATCCTATTTTTCTTTTAAAAGGAAGCCCATTGCATGGTTACAGTTTCCCTTGCCAACCTTTTATTTCCATTTACCAGGCCCTCTAACTATCTTTCACTCAGGATTGCCTCATGTTCTTTTTGATACCTAACTTCAACCTTATTATGCAAATGCTGCTACTTCAGACTGGCAGAAGAGCAATGTATCACCAGACTATGATCCATCAGGGAGCCAATGACAATTGGGTATTGCCTGGATCAGAAATCTGTACTCCAACATATCAGGTCTAGGGCCAATGGGGGTATAATTACCATGGCTTTTTGGTAACATTACCAAGGATATCCTATATTATTGTATCCAATCTTCAAGTACCGTCGAGCAGCAGGGCATAGAAAATTGGGAGGATGTTTGTCATGCCAGATTCCCATCAATGTTGCAACAGTTTGGTTTCCCACTGTAATAAATATCAATCTATTTTAGGGCATGCTCAGATTCTTGTTGCCCTTAAACTGAGAGTTATTCATATCACTATTTAATTACTGAAATAACTGCACAGAGGGTGGTATCCCATCACCAAGTCCCCTTTATTTACATGTGCACAGAACACTGGCTGTGAGCAGCTAGCTCAGAATAAGTCTCTGAACGTAGGAGACTCTCTGAGTCTCCTGTTTAATTTTTGTATTTATTTCTTTGTTGTTTTTTTTGAAGAAAGGAAACACCCAAGTGGCCAGTGAGAAGCAGTGCCCTTCTCATCAAAGGGCAATGCTGTGCGATCAAACAATGAAGGGGAGGGCAGGGATTAAATCAAAATAGAGTTGGAGGGAGAAATGATGCACTCCACTCCCTGCGGCGCCCACCTCTCCCTGAACAACTCCAGGGTGTTGGAGGACACCGCGTGCTCCTTCTCCAAGGACATCCGGGCTCTAACGTAACCATAGAAGAGGGGCAGGCAGTAGGCCCTAACAACCCCCTCCACAGCCCACTGCCACTCCAGGAGCCAGGTGGCTTGGTCTCCTGGGGTAGTGTGGGTTTCTCACACTTCCCGTCCCGAGGACCGAGAACCCCATGTGGAGCACGAGAAGCAGGTCCTCCTCCTCCTCCTCTTCCACCAAAACCGCCAACACCACCACCACCACCACCACCATCACCAACACCAACACCACCACCGCTACCACCAACACCACCACCACCACCAACATCACTATCACCACCAACACCACCACCACCACCAACATCACCACCACTACCACCAACACCAACACCACCACCAACACCACCACCGCTACCACCAACACCACCACCACCACCAACACCACCACCGCTACCACCAACACCACCACCACCACCAACATCACTATCACCACCAACACCACCACCACCACCAACATCACCACCACTACCACCAACACCAACACCACCACCAACACCACCACCGCTACCACCAACACCACCACCACCACCAACACCACCACCGCTACCACCAACACCACCACCACCACCAACATCACTATCACCACCAACACCACCACCACCACCAACATCACCACCACTACCACCAACACCAACACCACCACCAACAATACCAACACCACCACCACCAACAACACGACATCACCAGGTTCCAATCACTACACTCATCCAGATTCGTTCGTATCATTCTTAAGGACATGGTAAGTTTAGAAGGATTAGCTACGTTAACTTAGTGTTTGGATTTAAGTCTTGTAATTTTCTTTTTTTTGTTGGTTTTTATTTTAGTTTATTCATTCTATTCCCTTTGCTGATTGTCAATTGCTGAGGATGTCATGTTCAATCAAGCCTCTTCACCACTTGGTGTTGCACTATGATATGATTATGGTGTTGTTTGTATGTTCAAACAACACTGGTTCATTATATTTTGAATGATGCAGAAGGCACTTTGTTTTTTACTACCAAACACAGGGAGGTGCTGGAGAATCTCAGCAATACGGTATTGCCTGTGGAAAGTGAAACTGAGTGAACGGAACTTTTCCAGGCATGCTGCCTTTTTTGCCAAGTTTCTCTAATACTCTCTGATAACAAAAAAAAACCCTGAGCTTCCAGTTGCCGGCCACCTCAACACACCACCCTGTTCCCTGGTGAACATCTCTATCTCAGGATCTTGCTGCAATGCTCCAGTGAAGTTCAGTGCAAACTGGAAGAACAGCACCTCATTTTCCACTTGGAAGCTCTACAGTCTTCCCGACTCAGTATAGAGTTTGACAACTTTAGGGCATGAGGCACCTTCTCCCACATCCTTATCTTAACCCCTACACATCAGGCCTCGTTATCACATGTTCTGCTATTTTTTTCTGTTTTTTTCTTATTTTTTCACACTACCGCCTAACTGCGGTAGTGCTTATTATTATATATACTTTTTCCCCAGTACCCATGTTGTGTGTGTGCAGATGTCAGACACCATGAAAGACATAAGGTGTACGAATCTTTATTCAAATTTCCACCACCAGGAAGCAAGGAAACACCCGAGTAGCCAGTGACAAGCAGTGCCCTCACATCAAAGGGCAATGCTGTGTGATCAAACAGTGAAGGGGAGGGCAGGGACTAAATCAAAATAGAGTTGGAGAGGGAAATAATGCACTCAACTCCCTACGGCGCCCACCCCTCCCTGAACAACTCCAGGGTGCCAGTGGAGACCGCGTGCTCCTTCTCCAAGGACACCCGGGCTCTAACGTAATCCTGGAAGAGGGGCAGGCAGTCAGCCCCAACGACCCCCTTCATGGCCCGCTGCCTGAACCTGTTTATGGCCAGCTTGGCCAGGCCCAGGAGCAGACCCACGAGGAGGTCTTCAGACCTGCCCTCCCTCCTCCGTACCGGATGCCCGGAGATCAGGAGCGTGGGACTGAAGTGCAACCAAAAGCAGAGGAGGAGGTTTTTCAGGAAATCAAAAAGGGAGTGAACACACCCACACCCGATATACACATGGTCCACGGACTGCACAGTACCACAGAACAAGCAGTTGGGCTGGGATTCTGTGAACCACCGCAATCTGCGGTTCCAGGGGACCACTGCATGCAGCACCCTCCACCCCAAATCCCCGAGAGAAAGGGGGAGGACTCCCGCATAGGGAGCCCTCCACTGGGGATCCCCACATGGTCTGCTATTACCCACAACTGATTGTTGGACACTATTAGACCCCATTAGCAGCCATTTATTCTCCTGGGCTGATTATTATCCACGCTGTCCAATTGTTCTTCTCTCTCTTTGGGCTCTATCTCCACTTCTTATTTACTCCTTACCCTCTACCCCCACCTTCTCGTCTGCATAAGAACTTTTCCCTTGCTGCCATCAGTTCTGAGAAAGGGTCACTGGACCTGAAATGTTAACTCAGATATGTCTCCCCAACCCCTTAGATTATCGGACTCGATATTGGGTTCAGAAGGCTGTAGAGCACCCAAACGGAAAATTGCACTGGGCTTCGCTGGAGCACTGCAGCAAGCCTGAGGGATGGTCGCCAGGGAACAAGGTGCTGTGTCGAAGTGGCAAGCAATTGAAAGTTCAAATTCTTTTTTTTTACATCCAGAAGGTGTTGAGAGAAACTCAGCAAAGCTGGGAAACCCATGAAAAGTCATGTTCACTCTGCTCCACTTTGCATAGATGCTGCCAAAACTGCTGAGCTTTTCCAGCAATTTCTGTTTTTGATTCTGATTTCCAGCATTCGCAGATCTTTCAGCTTTTACTTTCTGATTTTAGATCAAGTCTCCAGCATTCGCAGGATATTACTTACCATGTCTTCCAAAATGGTTTATTTGCATTTCATAGTTTAACGAAAACTTTTATCTCCTGTTTCCAACTTATTCACCTTGCTGAGGAAAAACAATCCTTTAATAGTCTATCCCTATTTATCAAGCAATAAATAACATACGCAGCCCACTGTGGGGAATGTCAAAATTGGAAAAAAAGTAAAAACGAAAAAGTGAGAAAACAAGGGAAGAATGAAACTAAACTAGCATTGGCAGAGATAAAAACAGTCCTTTTGTTTTGAAAATTCACTATCAAATCATCTACTTAAACAACAGGTGGTTGCCCACCTGATGAAGGAGCGTCGCTCCAAAAGCTAGTGCTTCCAATTAAACCTATTGGTCTATAACCTGGTGTTGTGTGATCTTTAATTTTAATACATCCCAGTCCAACACCAGCATCTTCAAATCAAAGAAAGAAAGCAAGAGTTGGGAAGGGCAGGGAGTTTAATAAAAAAAAAGTAGTGCTGGAGGAGACAAACAGCTTTTTCTTTTTAAAATGAACAACATTAAATCGCCCACATAATTGATCAAACAGTTAACCAGGATAAAAGCAAATTACTGCGGATGCTGGAATCTGAAACCAAAAGAGAAAATGCTGGAAAATCTCAGCAGGTCTGGCAGCATCTGTAAGGAGAGAAAAGAGCTGACGTTTCGAGTCTAACTGACCCTTTGTCACAGTTAACCAGCACTGCCCAGCAAGAGGAGAGAGAGAGTCGGAAAAGAGCCAGGGAGTAAATCAAGATGGAATTAAATGGGGAGAGATACTGACCTCATGGTGTTCATTTCTCTTTAAAAGTTTTGAGGATATTGGTGAAAAACCAACTCTTTCTCAGAAAGCACACTAATAAATTTAATAGTTAAAACTAAACAGCAACACTTCACAACCAGGGGCAATACAATAATAACAAAAACAAGGCAGAGACAACAAGAGAGAGACAAAATCTAAATGGCCTGGCGGGGAGGGTGGAGATGGTGTAAAGGTGGAGATTATGCCCTCTAGCCCCCATGGTGCCCACCTGTTTGTGAATGCCTCTGTCATGTAAGTGATAAACCAGCCCTTAATTCTATGTTCCAAAGAATATCAGCTATTCATCCCGTTCATTCTTAAAGAAACTGTCATTTACAACATTGTCACCATAAACAGCTCTACATGACTAGGTCATTCTCTACTGAAATCATGATTATTCTCCCTGAAGTGTCTCGTCATATAATAAATACTTAAAAAGCTGGAAAGAGCCAACAGGAGAAAAACAGTGTTAATGTTTCGAGTCTGCTAGAAATTTTCTTCAGAACATGACAGACCCTTACCCATGCTTTCTTGTATTTCTTAATCATGTGTTCTCTGGTGAACATACAAATTATGAGTAACCCTTGAAGTATGCCCTGCCATATAACAAGATCATTGTTGTGGTCTCGGCCTCCCTCATGAGAGAAGATTCTATTCCTCTGCCATAAAACACTCAAGGTCCCTGCCTTCATTGTTCTCTGGCAAGAAATTTTGAAAGATGCAGCAGGAGTAACAGCATTAAATGACACAGCCTTGATTTTAAACTGTATTACCAAGCTCTAGTCACTGTAACAAAGACAAGCAGCTGGGGAAATGGCGTCACTGCTATAGTAATCCAGTTGAAAACATTTGTTGAAATCCAACCATGGTAGTATTTGAATTCAGAATGGAAATTTGATTTTTTTCTCAGAAAGCAACTAGTCTAATGGGGACCATGTAACAATTACCCTACATAAATGTAAAAGAATTCTGGTTATTTGAGGGTCCCCAGAGGGACACCTGCAGTGATGTTGTGGGGCTGAATTGAGATAGATCTTTCACCCATGGGAAGGCTTACCCCACCATTTTAGGATGGATCACTTGAAATGTTTCCATGTATTAGCTGCTCTTGTCCATCTAGAGATTAGGATTTTGGAAAAACAAAATTGTCATTTTAGGAGCCATGTGGATTGTGGCAGTAGATGGTGCTCATTGCTGTCACAGTGAGCTGGATGAAGTGAATATTTCAGATATGCAATCAAATCAGCTGCTTTGTCCTGGATGGTGTCAAGCTTCTTAAATGTTTTTGAAGCTACACTCACCCAGGCACGTGAGGAATATTCCATCATACTCCTGCCTTGAGCTTTGTAGATGATAGACAGATTTTGAATCCTGAACATCTGATCTGCCCTTGACATCAGAGTATCTAGATAGTTGGTTCAAATACGTTTCTGATGAATGATAACACAATGGTGGAAGATTCAGCAATGGTAATATCATTGAATGTCAAAAGGAGATGGTTAGATTCTCAAACATTGGAGATAGTCATTGTCTGACACATGAGTGCCACATGTGCCTTGCCTCTTATTAGCCCAAGCTGTATACTGATATGTAATGCTTCAGTATCTGTAGAGTTACAAATGGTAGTAAAATCTGTGCAAGCTTCAGAAAATCTGTGCATTCGTGACATACGTTGGAGGGAAGTAAATGATGAGCAACTGAAGATAGTTGGGATGAGAACACTATTCTGAGGAACAAGGACTGTTGTGGGGTAGTGATAGTAGGCCTATTTCTGAGTCAAAAGGTCTGGGTTCAGGTCCTACCTGCACCAAAGTTGTGTCATAACATAACTGAAATGATCAAAAATATTAATCCCGAAGAACAAAACCTCTTGTGGTGCAGTGATACTTTTGAGTGACAAGGCTCAAGTCCCAGCTGCTCCAAAAGTTTGAAACAACATCTCTGAGCAGGTTGAATTTTTTTTTTAAAACTTGCATACCACCATATCCAATTACAAAAATGCACAGTTATTAAGGACCCTGTGGTACAGTGGCAGTGTCCATGATCTAGACCATAGAGCCTGGATTCAAGTACCACTTACTCCAGAAGTTTGTTATAACATTCCTGAACAGGTTGATAAGTAAATATCTACTCTGAAGAACACTTACAGTGATGTCCTGAGACTGGGAGAAAGTGTCCCTGTTGGTATAAACAGTCCCCTGAAGGCCATCACTTTCTAAAATTTTTAGACAACCATTAGATTCCCTCACAAGCATTTTTTATGTACAATTTACTGATGATAATGTTATGTGTTCAGAAGTAGATATATTTCCCATGCAGCAGAATGGAATAATCTCAAGCGTATTAAAGAAAATTTAAACCTTTGGTAAATATTTAGTTGCAAAACTAACTAATCACTAATGTTTTGTTTTGTTTGCTATAACTCTATTATCGCAAGGCTATTATACACAAAACATAATTAATGGCCTAATTTTTAGTGGAAAACATTCAGAATAAACACTATTATATGAAGATGTACTGATGACAGATTCACAATGAGTGAACGTTGGTTTAGTAATGCTTTAGCAGGAGAATTAACCTTGAAAAAGGGTACATCGCCTATTATACACATCACTGGAGGGTGGAATTTCCTATTCGCCATTCCCAATGGGAAAATTAGGTGATTCATTCATCAAATTCTTGTTCATTTTTACTGCCGTTCTAATTTTTCAACTGGAACTTTAAATCAGTGCAGGATACACCTGCCAGTTTGTGAATGATGTATATAAAAAAGTGCAGGCTCGTGCTGGGACGTCAGTTACATTTCTCCAGAATTTTACCCATTTTACAATCATTCCTTTATCTGCTCAGTATTTCTAGGCATGGAGCTCAGTTTAAAGAAATCAAGTTACCATATGCTGAGTCCATTGCAGAAGCTCTTCGCATTTCTTAAAGAGAAACTTGTCCAAGTTGTCACTAAGGTTTTTGAAAACCTTTTATGAAATTACTCTGGTATTGACAGATTGTGACTTCTGCCATTGTACAAAAATGTGCCATCCTCTGACAATTACAATTCTCTCTGTTTTTCAGGGCTGAAAGCGGGTGAGGAATAAAAGGCAGATCAAGTTTAAAATAATACCTGTCTGTGCATTGATATTGGAAATATGTGCAAAGTTTTGTTTGGCTAATGACCAAGATGACGGTGGAGTAGGGCCCCTGAATCCAGAGCTGGTCTGGTCCATTCACTTTTCTTTTTGTTTCCTTTCCTCTTTTCTTGTTCCTTTTTCTTTTAGTTATTTCTTGTCCTGTTGTAAAGAGCTCTGATCGCATCAGCACTGGTGAATGATCCCAAAACGGATTCATGGAGGTGGTGAGTGAGGCCTTACTTACTTCTCCAGGGTGAGTATGGAATCTGAATTGGCAGCTGCTACAAACAGTGGAGGCAACATTTGTGAGGTAAACATTTTAGTGAAAGATGGTGCCTGAGGATTGATTACTTTGTCCTTGGTTGGATCCAGTGCTGACGGCTGCAATGTAGTGGCCGAAGGGCATCATGTCGATGAGGTGGGCCAAGTGGCGAAAGATGTGATTACAATGTTGGTTCATCTGACGCTGGCAGTGGCAGAGGAGAATCGGCCCAGTGGTGAAAGATGGCATCTGGAGAATGGTGGCTTCAACATTGGTTGGGTCTGGCGTAGATAGCACGAGGTGCTGGACAAGGTGCCTCGTTGTTGAGCCAGCTCAGGACTCATAGAGGAGTCAGAATATAGATGGACTCTGTTTAAGCTCTTTCTTTTATTATGTTCTTAAACTATTGAAAATGGTGCTGGATTGTGGCAACAGTTGAAAGCTTTTCACTGCATTTCTCACTGTAAGATACACATGACAATAAAATCATCCATCATCAGAGGTTCGCATCCCATTCAATATTGAAATGATGATGCATTCTGAAGACTATCACTGCAATGATAAGCAATGCTTTCAAAATGGCAACAAAGCTCACCTGAAGTGTTGGCACTGCGGGAAACAACTTTTAGATCTTCAGATAATTTCAGATTTCTATTAAGGACATCAGTGGTATGGAGCAATCTGCTTGCAGTAGATCTTTCAGTTAACTGTTTGGGACTTGATTTGCTTGAGCAAGCAATTTTACCTTCTCCCTCCTGTTATTATAAAATCCTAAAATGATAACAGTACAGAAGGAGAGTGAGCTGATATCAAGTCCACCAAGAACACTTCAGGTATTCCCACTCCTCACTTCTTCCCCACAACAATGCATTTTATTTCCCTTCGGATACTGAACTAATTTCCTTTTGAAAGCCTCAATTCAATCTGTCTTACCTTCCAGGTCACATATACTCACTAAATAAGAAGGTTTTAACCTCTGCCATCTTGTTTCTGTTGCAAATCCCCTTAAATCTATGTTTTTTTTTATCTTTCTGCCACAGGTACAGTTTGTTTCTATCTCCCCTGTCCAGACCTGTCATGGTTTTGAATAACTTCAGCAAAAATCCTTCCTTTCCTGTTGAAGGGCCTTTGCCCGAAAAGTTGATTCTCCTGCTCCTCAGATGCTGTCTGACCTGCGGTACTTTTCCAGCACCACACTCTTGACAAAGATTCTGGAAACCCCAGTTCTACCAACTATTCATAAAACTGAAGTTCTACAACTTGAAATATTCTAGAAAATCTCTGTGCCATCAGAATGTTCTTGCTTTTGCACTCTGTATGTCCAGTTGTGAAACATGGGGATCAGTTGCTATCTTTTAAATTGCTTTCTCAACGTAACCCCAACCTTCAACAATTTATGCACATGAAGACCGGGTCCCCTCTGTTCCTCAATCTCTTCTTCAGAATCGTACCTGTTTGAGGACATAGTCATGCAGCATGGAAACAGACCCTTCAGACCAACTTGCTTCTCCTTACCAGATGATACCACTTTGCACTTGCCATTGTTCATTGGAAGGTAGACACTCTGGAAGTGACCCACAAAATCTTCACATTCACTTCTGAAAAACCCCAACACCTTTGATCTTCCCCACATTCCCACCCAACCCTGAGCCTCAGGTATAGTGAGTCATTGTGCTATCAAAATGCACTGGTCTGATCCTGCATTAGCCTCTCTCTTATGATCTTGCATCTCCCAGAATGCTGAGTCGACCCCCTTCTCAACCGTTATCCTTCTGTATCCTAGAAACATGCTTCTGGTGGAAGAACAGCAACTCATTTCCACTTGGGGACTCTGCAGCCTTCTTTTAGGGCCTGAACACCTTCTTCCATGTTCCTTACTTACCACCACACCCAGGCAGCTTTGCTTTTTCCCTGCTTTACCATTATTCATCCCTTTGGTTAACAGTCTATTTTTCCTTTCAGGCTCCATCTCCACCCTTCACTTACTCTGACCCCTCCACTTTGCATTAGGATATATACCACCTTTTCAGAGCCACTACTAGTTCTGTAGAAGGGTCACTGGATTTGAAACGTTGTTTGAAACTCTGCTTCTCTGTTGACAGACCTGCTGAGTTTCTCCACCAATGACTGTTTTGTTGCAATCTCTACAATTGAGTTCCTTCAACAATAACAAGCACCCTGCATCCCCCAATACTCTCCAAAACACACACAACCCCAACTTGACTTTAGTGCATTGGACCTCCAGGATTGTCTCAAGGCCAACCCTTGACTAATTTGAATGGACATCCCTGACTAATAACTGATCAGAGCCCTGACCCATCTGTGTTCAGCTCCCCGACTGACTTCCCATAATTCACCAACCCGGTTGTAAAAGTCTGACCATGACCCAGTTCCTATAGAAATCCATACACCTTATCTTAACTGCCCATGCAGCCAACTGACTATGTCTAAGCCCTTGCATTGATATTGGTAACTGCCCTTGATTTCTTGTGCTGGATCTCCTGAGAGAAGGATGTCTCCATTGATTTCATTGAGGTCCACTCCCCTTAGTCTGTGAAATACCCATCCTTACCTGGTCTGGCCTACATGTGACTCCAGACCCACAGCAACTTGGTTGACTCTCAACTGCCCTCTGGGCAATTAGGAATGAATAATAAATGCTGGCCTATCAGTAATGTTCATGTTCCATGAATGAAAAAAACGTGTGTGCCAAATACACTGCTGACACATAAAGCAAGTGTGAGATTGATGTGTAACAGTGATATATATTAACATATTCAAAACCTTGACAGATGACTGCTGACAACAATGGCAAGCTGCCTTGCTTTCTGCCTGCACTAAAAAGCAATTCAAGTCAAATATTAAATTAGCCTTTAAGCTCTAGTTGAGGGCAAATGCAAAAAGGTAAGGCAAAGTTCTCGTAAACATCTAAGTAGGTGAAAAGTGAGTGAGCACAAGTAGAGTTCAGAGTTGCACTCTGTTTTTATGAAAGATATAGGTGTCTGTTCCAGTGTACAAAATGTTCTGGCAGCAGGATTCCAATGAAAGGTGCATTATGGAAGTACAGAGTTACCTTGCAAGTAGATGAGAGACATACACTCAGGACATGATGAAGCTGGTACCTGCCTGATGCCGATGTGCTTGATCAGTAGTGCAGGTAGTCACTGCTAACGGAAATATTAGTGACTATTGTGTAAGGTAGGGAGCTGGAAGAGCATACAGCAATCTGGAATTTCCAGGTAACCACTCCGACTTTCATGTGGGGAATTGTCATTCTAGTTTCTATTTGGTTGATTGAAAAATAGAATATTGCATATCAACGAGATGACATTAGTTACAACATGTGTATGTATATAATTAGATGCAAATCACCATCTCATTTCTCTCTAACAAAATTCTTGCATTGACATTTAACATTTGGTTTGAAAATTGGACTTTGTGTTTTCAATATTAATGTGGTCACTGTCAATCTCAAAATTTTCCCAACTTTCTTGTCAATGTCCATACATTCAGGGGATGGAAAGACTCTGTGCTAAGGTGAAAGGCAATTTTTACTCCTAGGATTATGACTTCTTTGATTATTTCATGAGATGTGGAATCATTCACATGGTTAAAATTTCTTCCTCATCCTTCATCCCAATCAGTGGTTGTGGTACATGTCGGTACTAACAACATAGGTCAACAAAAGGAATGAGGTCTTAAAAGCAGAATATAAAGAATGAGGAAGAAAGTTGAAATGTAGGACCTCCAAAGGGTATTATCTCAGAATTATGACTAGTGCCACGAACTACAGGGTATATTGGATGAAAAAATGGCTGAAAAGACAGTGTGAGATGGAGGGTTTCAGATTCATTGGGCATTGGGACCAGTTCTGGGAGAGGTGGACTTGTGTAAATTGGACAAGTTACACCTGGGCAAGACTGGGATTGATGTCCTTGTGGGGAGGTATTTGGTAGTGTGTTGGGGAGGGTTTAAACTAGTATGGGGGGGGGGGGGGGGGGGGAATGGGAACCAGAGGAGTGGGGCAGTAGATGCAGAAGTTGATAGAGAGGTAGAGAGCATGGAAAACATAACTAAGAACAAGAACAGACAGGAAAATGCTGCTGAAAAGTGATCAAAAATGCATATGTTTCAATGTGAGAAGTATAATAGGTGAGTTAGATAAACTTAGACCTTTGGTTAGTTCTTAAAACTGTGACATTATTGTGATTACGGAGATTTGGCTGATAGAGGCACAGGATTGGCAGCAGAATGTCCCAGGATTTAGATGTTTTAGGTGTGAGAGAAGGGGATGTAAAAGAGGTGGGGAAAGGGTTGCATTACTGGCAAAGGAGTATCTCACAGTCGTACTGAAGGACGATACATCAGAAGACTCATGCAGTGAGGTATGGGTAGAACTTAGGAATAGGAAAGGAGGAATCATAATTCGGAGGGTATACTACAGGCCTCCCAACAGCCAGCGGGAGATAGGGGAGAGAAGATATAGACAAACTGTGGAAAGATGTAAAAACAATAATGTGATGGATGATTTTAACTTCCCTTATTTTGACTGGGACTTACTTTGTGATTGGGGTTTGGATGGGGCAGAATTTGTAAGGACCATTCGTGATATAGTATGTAAGTAGTCCAATCAGGGAAGGGGTTATTTTGGACCTGGTTTTAGGAAATGAGCCCAGCCAGGTGAGTGAAGTTTCAGTGGAGAAGGACTTCAGGAGTAGTGACCATAATAGGATGAGTGTTAAGATACTCATAGATAGGGAGAACAGCAGTCCCTGGGTGAAAATGTTAAGCTGGGGGAAGGCAAACTACAACAATATTAGGTAGGAACTGGAGAATTTTGATTGGATTTGGCTGTTTATGGAGAAATTCACATCGGACATGTGAGAGTATTTCAAAAGGCAGTTGATAAGAGTTCAAGAGCGGCACATTCCTGCAAAAATGAAGGATAGGAATATTTAGTTACGTGAACCTTGGATGACCAGGGATGTTGTGTACTTACACCAAAATGGATTGCAGTGTTTCATGAGAACAGCTCATCACAACCTTATCAAAGGTAACGAGAGAGGAGCAAGAAAAGCTGACCCAGCCAATACCACTCATTTGCCATAAGTGTATAAAACAAAGCTATTTTGTTGTGGTTGATGCCAAGCTTCTTGGTTGTTGTTGGAACTGCACTCATCCAGTCAAGTATAATTGTTAAGTATTCCATTATAATCCTGAATTATGATGTGTAAATGTTGAATAGGCTTTGGAGAGCTGGGAGCTGGGTTAAGTGCTTCAGAATTCACGGCTTTTAACCTACTCTTATCAATGCAGTATTTATAGGTCCAGTCCATTTTAGCAGTAGTCCAGTGGATGCACCAGGAGTAATCTTCCAAGAATCCTTAGATTCTGAAGAAATCTAAGGGAATTGGGAAACTACAATGTTGCATTAGTTTTCAAAAAGAGAGACGGGGATAAATAACAGGGAATTATTTTTCGGGTAGTTTAATGTGTGCCATTGTGAAAATTTAAGACCTATTATAAAAGGATGTAATAGCAAAGCATTCAGAAATATTAAATATAATCTAGCTGAGTCAGCATGGCATTGTGAATAGAAAACTATATTTCAAAAATTTCCTAGAATTCTTTGAGGCTACAGCAGGGTAGGTAAATGGGAACCGGTAGATGTAATATATTTGGATTTCCAATTGGCAGTTGCTTTAAAATTTGTCTGTTGGGTGTGGGTGCTGCTCTCTGCCCAGCATTTCTTGTGCACCCTTCATTTCCCTTGAGAAGATGGTGCTGAACTTCTTTCTTATAATTTTACAGTCCACATGAGACTTTGTAGTGATTCGTCCAACTGAGTGGCTTGCTAGGCTATTCAAAGGGAAGTTGAGAGGCAATCACACCAGGTCTGGAGTCACATGTAAGGCAGACCTGGTGAGAATGGCAGATTTCCTTCCCGTAAGGACATGATTGACCCTGATAGGTTTTCCCGAAAATTGACAATGAGTTTGTCATCATCAATAGATTCTCAATTCTTGATACCTTTCTTTTAAATTCAAGTGCCCTCATGGCTAGAATATTGGCTGATTGGCAGAAGCAGAGAGTGAGGATAATGGGGTCTTTTGGGTGATGGCAGCCAGTGTTTAGTGCAATTCCACAAGGGTCAGTGTTGGGACCACAACTGTTCACGCTATACATTAATGATCTGAATGAAGGAACTAAGGGTATTTTTCCTCAGTTTTCAGATGAAACAAGGATAAGTGGAGGGATTGACAGTGTTGAGGAAGTGGGGAGGCTGCAGAAGGACTTGGACAGGTTAGAAAACTGGGCAAAGAAATGGCAGATAGAATACAATGAGGGAAATTGTGAGGTTATGCACTTTGGTAGGAAGAGGCATAAAATATTTTCTGAATGGGGAAAGGTTTCAGAATTCTGAAGCATAAAGGGTCTTGGGAGCTTTAGTTCACAATTTCTTAAGATTAACGTGCAGGTTTATTTGGCAGTGAGGGAGGCAAACACAATATCAGCATCCATTTCAAGAGGGCTAGAATTAAGAGCAGAGACCCCTTATTATGAAACATGTACCCTAGTTCTAGTTTCATGCATGAGGAAAAGCATTCATTTAACCTATGAAGTCTGCTCAGAATCTTATATTTTTAATAAGATCACCACTCATTCATCTCAACTTCATGTATAGGCCTAATCTGCTGAACCTTTTTCATAAGACAATGCTTCATCATAGAAATCAACCTCTAAATATTCTCTAATCCATTTCCAATGCAAGTATATTCCACCTTAAATATAAACATCATAATTACATACACTGCTCCAGGTGAAGTCTTAAGAATGCCCTGTATAGATGTAGCAAGCTTTCTTTTATACTCTAACCCCATTACAAGAAAGACCAACATTTAACTTGCCTTCCTAATTATTTTTTGCATTTGAATGCTAACCATTTTTGATTCATTTACAAGGAGACCCAGCTCTGTCCATTCAATCTCTCAAAATCAGAGAACGTCAGACCTTTACAGCAATAAAGTCTATCCCTACATCCACTACACTCAGATTCTGAATTTGCTCTTGCCCTGTTATAGTCACTGCTTATCACTACTTTCCCCATTCATCCTGTGCAACTAGCTGTGGGGATGTCAGCACTGCTCCAAGTGCTGCTTCTTCCTACTATCACCATGTGTGTTCTAAGTTCTAGGACACAGCCAAAAAAAAAAGAACTGTGGCCTTTCATTTGTGGCCATTTTTCCCCTCAAGTCACTCTGAGCACTTGAGAAGTTCAATGACCTAATCTTAGTCAACAGCTAAGTTAAAGCCTTCTAGTCATGTATGTTCTTAGTTTCCTCTTTTGGTGTTGTGGCAGCACCACCTGAATTGTCGAACAAAAAAAAACCCTGCCAGTTTCTTTAGCATATAGTTAACAGTCTTCTTCAGAAAAAGTAAAAAAAATGCAGCTTGTATGGTTCAATTCAATAACAACATTTTTACAATTTAATTAAATTCTGAATTTGGATTCACATTTTAATGAAGTCAGTTTTAATTTACCATTTAAAAATCATCTTCATATTGTTATAATATTTCAGAAACTGACCTAACAGATAACTTGTTTTGTCATATGCATTTGCTGTTACATTAGATGGATTTGATAAAAATGTAATGTATATTCCTTATTATTTTAATGTATGTTTCATTTGAAGAGTTTGTATCTTTTTGGTGTCAGAAATGTAGCGATCAAGCAAGACTGAAATAATATGTTTATTATATCAACTCTATTATTTTTCCAGATGAAGAATGTACAACATTATCTGGGGCTAAAACTTATTAAAAAATGCAAATCAGATCCATCTCCTGCAATTGAGAGGTTACGTTTTCATTGACGTAGATGAGGTGTCTCAAAGCCTTGGGGTCAGAGAACCACCTGTGCCTATCGACGACACTGCATATCCAAATATACCAGGACTGACACACCAAGAAGAGAAACAGTGCCACAAACATTAATACTGTGATTAATATTATGGGGAGGCAATGGTTTTGTGCTATTATTGTGAGAATGTTAATCCAGATTAATGTTCTGGGGTCCTGGTTTGTATCCTGCCATTATAGATTCTGGAATTTGAATTCAATACAAATCTGGAATAAAGTTTAATGATGACCATGAAAATGTTGTAAATTGTTATGGAAAAAACAAAGCATCTGTTTCACGATTGTACTTTAGGGAACAAAATCTGCTGACCTTCCATGGTCTAGCCTCCATGTGACTCAGGCCCATAGCTTTCACATAAACTCATGGCTCTTAACTGCCTTCTGGGAAATGGATAAGCAATAAATGCTGGCCTTGCCAACAATGCCCACAGCCTACAAATACATTTTTTTTTAAAAGTCTGCTCTCAACTTTGTTGGACTCATTTTATAGTTTCAAAATTAGGAGCCAGCCTCCCAAAGCATGTTGTCATCTCTCAGTTCAAATCAGAGCAGAGGAATCAGAGCAGGACGGAAGAAGCACTTCAAAGATGTACTGAAAACTATTACACAACATTGACATCATTTCCTGGAGGACAATTGTTTTGCACCAAAGTGGATTAAGGATCTGTGGGAAGGATGCCAACAGTTTGCAACACAACAATGACCAAATTAAGGGGGAAAAGAAGTGATAGGAACGAGCCATGACTCATACTAATAATACAGGAGCAGACATTCCAAATGACAACATGTCTCCATTGACATAAGTTTTGCGATCCCAAAATCAGCCTCAGGCATCTTTGGACTCTTGAAAGACAATCATTCCTACTTACAGATGATAGATTAATAACAATAAAGAAACACATTAGCAAACAGAGATGTAGAGAGAATACTCCAGAGCTTAGGGCCTAGGAACCTGAAAGCACAGCGACGTTTGGTGGAGTAATTAAATCTGGAGCTGCTCAAGATGTCAGAATTAGATCAACATGGATATCTTAGTGTTAGGCAGGAGAAACTTGCAGTGATGGGAGGGGCAAGGCTGGAGAAGAACAGAAATGAAGATTTTAAATTGAATGACGTTGTTTGACTGGAAACCAAATTAGGTTAGTGAGAACAGGATTGATAGGGAATAGACCATGATCCAAGTTAGGACCTGCACTGTGGAGTTTTGGATGGCTTTAAACTTACAAAAGGTGAAATTTGAGAGAAAAGTGCTGCTTGAAATAATCACATTTAGAGGTAATAAAAGCATGAATGTAAGTTATAGCAGTAGATAGGTTAACATTGATATAGGGAGGAGATGGAATTAGTGGTAATATTACTAAACTATTAATCAAAACACCAAGGTAATGTTCTGGGAATTCAGGCTCAAATCTTAAAATTAAATTGAATTAAGAGAAAACAAATTCTGGAATTAGAAGTTGAATGATGATCATGAAACTCTTGTCAATTGTCAAGACTATGAATCCATGAGACACTGTGGGCCATCAGCAACAGCAGAATCATACTCAAACACAACTGAGAGCCTCAAGAACCAGCAAATTCCCCACTCTACTATTAACATCAAGTCAGGGGTCCAAACAACATAAGATATAGCAGATATAGCTGGGGAAACTCAACAGGTCTGGCAGCATCTGTGGAGAGAAAATGGAGTTAATGTTTTGGGTCTATTGACCTTTCTTCAAAATCAGTTCTGAAGCAGACAGATGCTGCCAGACCTGCTGAGTTTCTCCAGCAATTTCTGCTTGTGTTTCAGATTTCTAACATCCTCAATTCTTTGTTTTTTTATTAAGTCAGGGGATTATCCTTGGTTCAAATGAAAGGGGCCAGGAGGGCTGCCAGGAGCAGCAACAGCTTTGATTGAAAATGAGGTGTCACTCTCATAAAGTTATAAAACAAGACTATTTGCTTATCAAACAGCAAGTGATAGACAGAGCTGGTAATAAAGCCAGGCAGGTTACTGTGAGGGAGCATTTTAGTGATTGTGATGAAACATTATGAATACAAAATGCTGTAAGCACTTTAAGTTTATTATGTAAAAGGAAAACAATGATCTGGAAACAAAATGGTTGTGGATTGGGATAGGCAGATTTATAAAAAAAGGCAGGATCTGGTCAAATTGGATCGGGAATAGCTATTTGAAGCTAAATCTATAGCAGAACAGTGGGAGGTGTTTTGAAAGGTGTAGCAGGGAGTATAGACCCCACATGTTCCCTTTCGGGTGAAAAGTCAGTGCAACAAGTCCAAAGAGCCCTGGAAGTCTAAGAATATTCAGGACTAGATAGAAAAGGAAAGAGAAATGTATAACAGATTCAAAGGGAATTAATCAACAGAGACTCGAGAGAAGTATAGGAAAACTCAAGAAATTAATTCAGACAGCAAATTGGGGGCACCAGAAAACACTGGTCAGAAAGATTAGGGAGAATCTCAAGATATTCTACAAATATTTTGAGAAGAACAGAATAACCAGGGAAAGAGTAGGGTCAATTAGAGACTATTAGAGACCAATCTATACGTAAAGCAGGAGGACATTGGTACAGTGTTAATAAAGTACTTCACAACTGTCTTTACTTGGGAGAAGGACGATGCAAGTACTCAAATCAAAAGGATGGACTGTGAAATTCTTGAGCAGATTGATATAAATTGTGAGAAGGTATTGGATGTTTTGACAGATTTAAAAGTGGTCACATATCCAGGCCTGGATAAATTACATCCTAGGCTGCTGTCGAAGATAAGTTAGGAAATTACAGGGGCACTGAGACAAATTTTTAAATCACCTCTGGCCACAGGGGAGGCACCAGAAGACTGAAGGACAGCTAACATGTTTCCATTTTATAAGAAGGATGATAGAGATAGACAAGGAAACTGTCGACGAGTGCGTCTATAGGGAAACTACTGTAGAAAATAGTGAAGGAGAAAATTAACTTCCATTTAGAGAGGCAAAGCTTGATCAGAGATAGTCAGTATGGTTTAGTCAGGGAAATGTCATGCCTAACAAACTTAATGGAATTTTTCGAGGAGGTGAGCAAGTGTTTGGATGAAGGAAGGGCAATTGATGCAATTAAGATAGGTTTCAGAAAGGCCTTTGAATAAGTCCCACATGGGAAACTGATAAAGAAGGTGAAAGCTCATGGGTTTCAGGATAACTTGGGAAAATGGATCCAGAATTATCCTAGGGACAGCAGAAAGAAAGTGGTAGTAGAAGATTATTTATGTGGTTGGAGCTCGGTGTGCAGTGATGTCACACAAGCTCGGTCCTATATTGTTTGCAATAGTCATAATGATGTAGCTAAGAATTTAGAATGTGATAAGTAAGTTTATGGATGACACAAAACTGGCAGGGTGGTCGACAGTAAGGAGGAAGGTGTGAGGTTCGAAGATGGGCGGCACGGTGGCACAGTGGTTAGCACTGCTGCCTCACAGCACCTGAGACCCGGGTTCAATTCCCGCCTCAGGCAACTGACTGTGTGGAGTTTGCACGTTCTCCCCGTGTCTGCGTGGGTTTCCTCCGGGTGCTCCGGTTTCCTCCCACAGTCCAAAGATGTGCAGGTCAGGTGAATTGGCCATGCTAAATTGCCTGTAGTGTTAGGTAAGGGGTAAATGTAGGGGTATGGGTGGGTTGCGCTTCGGCGGGTCGGCGTGGACTTGTTGGGCCGAAGGGCCTGTTTCCACGCTGTAATCTAATCTAAAATCATATGAATAGTTTGGTCAGATGGGCAGATCAATGGCTGATGGAATTAAACAAATGTGAGGTGATGGACTTTGGAAGAAGAGATAAAACAAGGGACCACTCAATTAATGTACAGACACTGGGAAATGTAGAGGAACAGTGGTGTCTTGGGTTGCTTAGCCACAGATTGAAGGTGGCAGGACATATTAATAGGATAATTAAGAAGGCGTATGGGATACATTGCCTTTATCAGTCACAGCACAGATTATCAGAGCCGCAGTTCTAGTGTGGGGAGTGGACATGGGGAGGGAGTTGGGAGTGAAGGGGGAAGGGGTGGAAGGGGCAAGAGGTGAGAATGGACAGGTTTAGGGAAGTGGGGGGAAGAAGTGAGTGGGGTGGGGCAAGTATGTGGAGAGGAGCCAGTGTGCAAAGGAGGGGCATGGAGGGGAGGGGATGGGAGGTGTTTTGGGGAGGTGGTGCAGTAGTACATTGGGGGGGAGGGGACAATATGTGGAGTGAGGGAGCACAGTGGACTGTACTGGGGGGGAGTGGAAAGACAGGTTAAGTGTTTGTGAATGGAAGGTGGGAGTGTGGGGGAGGTCACCAGAGGAAGGATGTGATTGCACTAGAGGAGGTTCAAAGAGGATACACCTGCGTGCTGAATGGAACATTTCGGCTATGAAGGCAGGCTGGATAAGCTTGGGTAGTCATGTTTAGAGCAAAGAAGGTTGAGGGGGGACTTAATTGATGTATACAAGTTTATGAGGGGCATGGCAAGAATGGATAGAAATCAGCTGTACCCCTTAGTCAAAGGGTCTGTCATTAATTGGGCATAATTTTAAAGTGAAAGAAGAACATTTCGAGTGAATTGGAGTAAAACGTTTTTTTTCCACCCTGAAGGTGATGGAGATCTGGAATACACTACCTGAAAACTTCACAGCTTTTGAAAAGTACTTAGATGAACATTTGAAATGTCATAACATTCAAGTCTATGGGCTTAGTGCAGGAAAGTAGGATGAGGGTAGGTTGAGTATTTTTGGCAGACTTGATGGGTTAGGAGTCTTTTCAGTTAGGATTCTATCCACAGCCAGTGGATTAGATGTCAGCTCTGCAATCCTGTCACACCCAGTCATGAATGGTGGAGGACCAATTAAACAACTCATTTGAGGAGCAGATTTTACAAATATCTCCAACTTCAATGATGGGGGCATTCAACAGTGTAAAAAGCAAGGCTGAAGGTTTTGCAACAATCTTCAGCCAGAAGTGCTGAGTAGATTATCCATTTCAGCATCTCTAGACTTCCACAACATCACAGATGGCAGTTGTCAGGCAACTCGATTCAATCCCTGTGATATGAAGAAATGGCTGGAGGCACAACAATCCAGCGATAGTACTGAAGACTGTGTTCCAAAACCTGCTGCATCCCTAACCAAGCTGTTCTAATATAGCTACATCACTGGCATTTACCTGATGATGTGAAAACTTGCGCTATCTGTCCTGCTATAAAAAGCAGGGCAAAAATAGCCCAACCAATTTCCGCCTCATCAGTCTACTCTTGAGCATCAGTAAAGTGATGGAAGGGGTCAAAGTGCAATCAAGCAGTACCTGCTCAGTGACGCCGAGTTTGGGTTCTGCCAGGGCCACTCAGCTCCTGACTTCATTACAGCCTTGGTTCGAGCATTCGCAAATAGGCTGTTGTGATCACTATCACCGGATTTCTCTCCCACCAAGAGAACTAACACCTGATCTGTTTCGTTACCAAGCACCAAATCCAATATGGCCTCCCCATTATTCAACCTATCGACATATTGAGTCCAGAATCCTTCCTGGATACACCTGATAAAATCTGCTCCATCCAAATATTTGCACTAAGGAGGTTCCAATCAATATTAGGGAAGTTGAAATGACCATGTCAACAATGCCGTTACTTCTGTACCTTTCCAAAATCTGCCTCCCAATCTGCTCCTCCACGTCTCTGTTGCTAGGGGGGTGGGGGTGGGGGGGGGGTCTATAGAAAACTGCCAATAAAGTGACTGCTCCTTTCATGTTTCTGACTTCCACCCATACTGACTTTGGAGACAAACCCTCTTAACAATCTCCCTTTCTGCAGCTGGGATAATATCCCTGATTGGAACGTCGGAGGCTGAGGGGTGACCTTATAGAGGTTTACAAAATTATGAGGGGCACGGATAGGATAAATAGACAAAGTCTTTTCCCTGAGATCGGGGAGTCTAGAACTAGAGGGCATAGGTGTAGGGTGAGAGGGGAAAGATATAAAAGAGACCTAAGGGGCAAATTTTTCACGCAGAGGGTGGTACGTGTATGGAATGAGTTGCAAGAGGAAGTGGTGGAAGCTGGTACAATTGCAACATTTAAGAGGCATTTGGATGGGTATATGAATAGGAAGGGTTTGGAGGGATATGGGCTGGGTGCTGGCAGGTGGGACTAGATTGGGTTGGGATATCTGGTCGGCATGGACGGGTTGGACCGAAGGGTCTGATTCCATGCTGTACATCTCTATGACTCAATGGTTATGACACACCCCCACCTCTTGTACCTCCCTCCTTATTCTTTTTGAAACATCTAAACCACGGAACATTCAACAACTATTCCTATCATGGTGATGTCCAAGTCTCAATAATGCCCACAACATCATAGCTCCAGGTACTGATCCATGCTCTAAGTTCATCCCCCTTATTCCTGACACTTCTTGTGTTAAATTAGACACACTTCAACCCATCACACTGACTGCAACTTTTCCCTATGTTACAACGCTGGTTCCTTTTTTTCTAAAAGCTGTTGTTTTTCTCAAGGATACTGTGTCCTTGATTTTCTTTCAAAGGGATCATAAAAAGGCCGGGCTCCGATTAGACTAGTTTGGTACAGAAATGAAAAGGATTTTGAAAAGCCTTTTGTTTATATTAAACAGATGAGAATTCAGACCAAAGTGGTCATGTTTTAAAAGTGACCTGTACAATGAAAGGGGAGTGGTTAGTTCTCTAGGTAAGCAGTTCAGTCCAGAACTAGTTGGGAGTTCAACAGTGAGCTGTGTGGAAACTCTCGCTTTCCTTCTGCCCTTCTAACTTCAACCTGTAAGCATCTGTTCCACTTATACTGGTTTATAAGGTGGGCTTACTAATTGGGACTGTTGTATATATTTGGAACAGCATAATTAAGTCTAATTTGGATAGACTGAGTTCTGTAGGGATTCTTTGTTCTGTCCTTTGTGTTTCATTGTGTAATTTTGTGAATAAATATTTGTCTGTTTTAAAACCTGATAGTCAACCTTGCTAACTTAATTCGGGTAATTTTCACTGTACACGTATCGAAACAAATTGCAAAGTTATGGTCTGGGCTGCCTGCTTAAGAATGATTTGAGTGGTCTGGCCTAGTCCATAACACTTATCAAATGTTTATCCTTCCTCACAGTCTCTCTGCACTTTGTATCTGCCTGCTCATCAGCTACCCTGTCCTCTGATCCAGTAGCTCCGGTTCCCATCTCCCTGCCAAACTAGTTGAAACCCTCCCAAAAAGCTCTAGCGAACATTCCACCAAGGATATTGGTACCCCTCCAGTTCAGGTGCAACCCGTCCTCCTTGTACAGGTCCCACCTTCCCTTGAAGGTATCGCAGTGATCCACATATCTGAAGTCGTTCCTCCTACACCAGCTCTGCAGCCACATGTTCAGCTGCACTCGCTCTCTGCTCCTAGCCTCACTAGCCCTTGGCACCTGCGGTAATCCTGAGATTACTACTCTCCTCGTCCTGCCTTTTAGTTTTGAAGATAACTTTCTATATTCACTTTTCAGGTCCTCCTAATGACGGTAGTGAATATATTGTGGCATTTTAAGGATCTGAAATTCATCTTGGATGGAGCAAACATTCTGTACCGCTCCAAAAGAGGACCATCATATTGAAAGAGAAGTCTATAAATCATTAAGAGATTACAATTACCTTTATTTGCTAAACTGTTCCAACTTAGTTAAAAATCACACAACACCAGGTTATAGTCCAACAGGCTTAATTGGAAACACACTAGCTTTCAGAGCGACACTGATGAAGGAGCGACACTCCGAAAGCTATTGTGCTTCCAATTAAACCTGTTGGACTATAATCTGGTGTCGAGTGATTTTTAACTTTGTACACCCCAGTCCAACACCAGCATCTCTAAATCATGTTCCAACTTATGTGTTGTTGCATTTGTTTTTCAATTCAGCATGTATAAAACAGTCTCTCTGTTTTAGGTTTATGATTTTCTCTACAGAAGCTATTAACTGTTCTTTTCTGCAGGGGACTATTCCTCGAAGCTCTACTTTTGCAACATTGATTTTGAGATGGTGACTGACAGTTCCCAACAGCCTAAGTAGCTAAGAACAAGGTAGCTGTAGGGTTGGTGGGGAACAGCTGGTGAACAATACAAGGGTAAAACATAGCCAAACTGTTCTCGTGAAATCTCCCTGTAGAAAGAAACTGCCACTAACTTAGTCCCCATTCTCATATCAAGTAGCTGGAGAGTACAATATAGATACAGCAATGTAATCACCAAGTTTTTTTTAAATTTATATCCTGAGGGCACTGCAGAAAACCATGACAGATAAAATGAAATTAGAGTTAATCTAATCATCAGCAGGCATATGGTTTGCAATATAATCCTTCTTATTTCTTGACGTAATGAGTATTTAAATTCTCTTATCACAAAAATAAAGCTCCGTTCACAAAAAAAATTAGATAAAATTAAAATTTGAAAATCTTTTACACTTACATCAAGCAGACTTGAAATCAATAGGTATTGGGAAGTAAAAATAGGAAAATGCAAAATATGCATGCCAAAGGAGTTATTAGCAGGATTTTGCAAAATTTTCAGATCTGTGAATTAATGAAAGGATAATCCAAAATCAATTATTTTCTGGTTCTGAACTATTTGATATAATCGATATCTGATCACATTACGAAGAACCATATTGTATTATGTTTTCATAAAACAAAAAATAAATACACTCCTTGAACCCAAAACTGCCAAGTAGAAACAATAGTCACAAAATAGATAGGACTAAATTTAACCAAACACCAGCCATGGGGCTTCACGCAGAGTTTCACTCTTTGAGCTCCACTGAGTTCTCTCACAAAATTCTCCACTACTCCCCTCATTATGAATGAATATGTCTCGACAGAGTCACACCAACATGTGCTAATCAGCGACAGGACCCTCCACGATTCATGCCACCAGTATTTAAAACCCAAATGTACCCAAGGTCAAATGTTGCCAACCAGAAATAGCCCTTCATCATATACACAGTGAGAAGCAACAACAAAGAAAAGCTTCTGAGGGCACACTAACGGTGACAGTTCACTGGAAGATCATAATCATAAACGTGTTGCCTCTTTACATTATTTCCTGTCTGATTGACTGTCATAGTAATTGCAGCTACAATGAAAAGTGTACAGACCATAGGACCATAAGACAATAAGACATAGTAGTGGAAGTAAGGTCATTTGGCCCATTGAGTCCATTCTGCCATTCAATCATGGCTGATGGGCATTTCAATGCCACTGACTTGCACTCTCCCCATTTCCCTTAATTCCTTACAAGATTAAGAAATAATCAATGTCTGCCTTGAAGACATTTAATGTCTGTCCTCCACTGCGCTCCATGGTAATGAATTCCACAGGCTCACCACTCTCTGGCTGAAGAAATGTCTCCTCATTTCCGTTCTAAATTGACCCCCTCTAATTCTAAGGCTGTGCCCACAGGTCCGAGACTCCCCGCCTGACAGAAACAAATTCCCAGTGTCCACCCTTTCTAAGCCATGCATTACCTTGTAAGTTTCTATTAGGCCTCCCCTCAACCTTCTAAACTCTAATGAATACAATCCCAGAATCCTCAGCCGTTCATTGCATGTTAGGCCTACCATTCCAGGGATCATCTGTGTGAATCTCCACTGGATAAGCCTCAGTGCCAGTGTGTTCTTCCTGAACTGTGGGGCCCAAAACTGGACACAGTATTCTAAATGGGGCCTAACTAGAGCTTCATAAAGTCTCAGTAGCACATCGCTGCTTTTAGAGTCATAGAGATGTACAGCATGGAAACAGACCCTTTAGTCCATGCCGACCAGATATCCCAACCCGGTCTAATCCTACCTGCCAGCACCGGCCCATACCCTTCCAAACCCTTCCTATTCATATACCCATCCAAATGCCTCTTAAATGTTGTAATTGTACCAGCCTCCACCACTTCCTCTGGCAGCTTATTCCATACCCGTACCACTTTCTGTATGAAAAAGTTGCCCCTTAGGTCTCTTTTATATCTTTCCCCTCTCACCCTAAACCTATGCCCTCTAGTTCTGGATTTCCAGACCCCAGGGAAAGGATTTGCCTACTTACCCTATCCATGGCCCCCTATAAGGTCACCCCTCAGCCTCCGATGCTCCAGGTAAAACAACCCCAGCCTGTTCAGCCTCTCCCTATAGCTCAAATCCTCCAACCTGGCAACATCCTTGGAAATCTTTTCTGAACCCTTTCAAGTTTCACAACATCTTTCCGATAGGAAGGAGACCAGAATTTCACGCAATATTCCAACAGTGGCCTAACCAATATCCTGTACAGCCGCAACATGTCGTCTCAACTCCTGTGCTCAATACTCTGACCAATAAAAGAAAGCAGACCAAATGCCTCCTTCACTATCCTATCTACCTGCGACTCCACTTTCAAGGAGCCATGAATCTGCAAACCAAGGTCTCTTTGTTCAGCAACAATCCCAAGAACCTTACCATTAAGTGTATAAGTCCTGCTAAGATTTACATTCCAATCCTCTTGAGATAAATGACAACATTACATTTGCTTTCTTGACCACGGACTCAACCTGCAAGTCAACCTTTAGAAAATCCTGGACGAGCACTCCCTTTGTACTTTGGCTTTAGGAATTTTTTCACCGTTTAGAAAATATTCCATGCCTGTATTCTTTTTTCCAAAGTACAGCGATTACCTATTCTTAACAGAACACCTTGTTAGAATTCAGTTTGTGGGAAAGCTTCTCTTTCCCTAATGCCAATGGAACATAATATCTTGCCATTGTTTAAAGTGAGAGCCTCACCTGCTGGAAAAGCACAGCAGGTCGGGCAGATCCGAGGAGCAGGAGAGTCAACTGGCTGTGCTTTTTGACTTTGAACTCCAGCACCTGCAGTCCTCACTTTCTCCTAGCCTCACATGTTGAAAATCCTTCAAACATTTGACAACATTCAGCTTTTTTGTGCTGTTCCATAAAAGTTAAGACAAAACAAAAGCAGTACTTCAATGAACAGGGACTGTTTGCCTTTCAAACAGTAAAGAATTTATATTCAATGATGGTTGACTTCATATAACTCACATCTGTTAGGAGTGGGTGCCAATTAAGTTATACCGGGCTTGTTGTACCTGACAGTCCACCGCTCTATCATGCTGAAGTTGATATTCCTCCTGCCCAATGTGTTCCTCAGAAGACTGCTGTCACTCTCCCACTTATTCAGAGTCCAACACAATCACAGTTTTCCTGCTCCTGTTTGTGATGATCACTGAGTGCATCAGTAACAGCTTTAATGCATTTGTGGGTTGAGGATTGAATGATCCGACATAATCCTCAATAGATCCTTAGATGCAGCCATAAAATGTTAGGGCAGTTGTAATCCTGGTGGAATAGGGTGGCTCAGCTACCCCTTCTGGTCACAGGTCCAGCTCCAATCGGTGACACCATTCTATTACTGTGTCCTCAATCTGCAGTGGCAATCTGCCTTGCTCATCTGGATGAACTGACGTTGAAGGGAAGAGATTGTGGAAGAGGTTCAGGAGGAACGCTGAGGGGACTTTCAGCTATGGCTTCTTCATGTGGAGGCTTTTTCACAATCACTTGGTCTTGGAGTTTTGGTGCATCTGTTTCTGTTCAAATTTTCTGCATCTTCATTGCACTGTGACCACAGTAATAATAAATGCCATTGTGGTTGGATCCATTGATCACAGTTCCAGCAGACCTCGTCAGGAATATCAGAAACAGAACATGTCCTTAGTAATGTAAGCAGTCAGTGTTTGCATCATACATAAATGACTGCTTAGCATAATCTTCCATATAGTGGGACAGGGAGGAGTCTCACAAGGAGGGTTGTGAAATGCCTGTATGTGGTCCTTGAATGGAGTGAACCTTATTCTGATACATGTGACACAGGCCATGCCACACAAATACAGAGGGAGATTGTAAGTTCAGTAGAATGACTGAAACCTTGTCCTCAAACTCTCCCTCATCCTTACTGCCCAGGTAAAATCATTTATTACTTTATGAAATATCACCCAGAAAGATGGCATTGCATATGAGACCATACGTACTTTCAATTCAAGGTGAGAGGAATCAGTTCCAAGCCCTTGTGCTCGTCACTTTTGTTTTGGTGAATTGTGACCTGCAGGTGACATTTTAAAGGTTGCTTGTGATCAATGCTGCTTCACAGAGATGGCTGTAATCAATTTGCAATCAAAAATGACATGGTCAAGATTGTTTGTGGGCAGGATTTACATTTGACATAGATAGTCACTGCATGCTTTTTCAAGCTGAATTCAATGATCAGATACATAAAACCTGTTCAGTGTGAGGACCTGATGAATGCTATTGCACCATGAATGATATGACATCACTCACAAGCAGAGCCTATGTCTTTAGGCAGAGAAGAAAGCTTACACTGCTCACTCCAGGGCTGTGGCAGCCAGTTTTCATTTGTGTGTGTATTTGTGATTTGGAGGATTGAAGATAACAATGGGATACACACACACATTCTGTAAACAAATGCATTATTTACTCTTGCATTGCATTAATCACTGTGAATCATGTAAGTAGGCTTTAATTTATTTCCTATTGATAAATGTAAACTAGTTTTGGGAAAGTTCTGTTTGCTGAGTTTGTATCATGGTACATCTCATGGATGGGGATTGAAGACAAATTGATATCCTGACTGCAGATTTGCATGGTGGGTATGGCAACAGGGTAGTTTCTGCCAAAGATCTGGGAAGAATAAAAGATGTGTTGGCAAACTTGTTTCTGTGACTATAAAGATAAGGGAATTGGAAATAACACCACAGACAGCTGCCTGTGTTTCTTCAAGCATAACTTTGAAGAGAGGCCAGAAAGAATACATGTGGGCATTGCTGTGAACAGTGAATTGTGATATAATTGAAAACAAATTAAATGGGACAAAACTAGGTGATACCTTGTATAGGGTCACGGGCAGACGGGTCTATCCGCTCAAGGATAGATTACCTGTTTGTGTCCCGAACGCTCTCGGTCAGATCCACCGACGTCAAGCCGGTGTTCTTCTCTGACCACTGCCTCCTGCTGGCTGACTGTCACCTACAGGACGAGCAGCGGGCTGGTAAGGGAACGTGGAAGCTAAACACAAAGCTGTTGACCCTGGGAAACATTGAGGAGCTCAAGAGGGACTACGCAGGTTGGAGAACCGTGAAGCCCCTCTTTGAGTCCCCAGCGGACTGGTGGGAATCAGTAAAAGGGAACATCAAGAGGTTCTTCATCCTCAAAGGTGTTCAGGAGGCAAGAGAGAGGCGGGCAAAACTGTCCCAGCTCCAGGAAAGTATGCAGAACCTGCTCCTGCTGCAGACGATGGGGGTGGATGTCACGGAGGACCTCCAGGAGGTGAAGGGCCAGCAAACCTTGCTCTTTGCCTCAGAGGCCTCCAAGGTAATCTTCCGGTCCAGGGTCCGCTCGGTGGAGCAGGACGAGACATGCTCACATTTCTTCTTCCAGAAGGTGCTCAAAGAGAGCTCTGTGCTCAGCAGCCTGAAGGAAGAAGATGGTTCGATAATGTCATCTCAGGCTGACGTCATAAGGATCAGTAAATCCTTCTACGCCAGTCTGTATGACGCGAAGCCGACCGATAGCACGGCCTCCCAGTCGTTCCTGTCCTCTATCACGGAGGTCTTAGATGACAGAACACAGGAGAGGCTGGACCAGCTGCTATCTCTGGATGAGCTGACCAAGGCCCTCGAGTCCTTCAAAAAGAATAAAACTCCCAGAAGCGACGGCTTACCGGTCGGGCTCTATTCTGCTCTGTGGGACTTGATTGGCCAGGACCTGCTGGAGGTGTATGTCAGTATGCTTCGGGCAGGTATCATGAGTGAATCCATGAAGAAAGGCATCATCGCCCTCATCCAAAAGCAGAAGGGAGAGAGGGAGGAACTCAAAAATTGGAGACCAATCTCACTGTTGAATGCGGATTACAAAATTCTGTCAAAGGTAAATCGCCAACCGGGTCAGGTCTGCTCTGGGGTCGGTGATTCACCCTGACCATAACTGTGCTGTACCGTGGAGGAAGATCGCTGAGAGTCTCGTACTCCTCAGGGATACGATCGCCTACGTGCAGGACAGAGGGTTGGACACCTGCCTGATCAGCCTGGACCAGGAGAAAGCCTTTGACAGGATATCACACAGGTATATGAGAGACGTTCTCTCCAAAATGGGCTTTGGGAAGGGAATCTGCAATAGGATCAGACTGCTCTACACCAACATTGTCAGTGCAGTCTCAATCAATGGGTGGGAATCAGATAGCTTCCCAGTCAGATCTGGAGTCGGGCAGGGCTGCCCTCTCTCTCCTGCCTTGTTTGTGTGCTGCATAGAGCCATTTGCCGAGTCCATCAGGAAGGATGTGAGCCTGAGAGGGGTGACTATTCCTGGCAGCGGGGGTCTGCAGGTCAAGGCCTCCCTGTACATGGATGACATCGCCGTTTTCTGCTCGGATCCGCTGTCCATGCGCAGACTCATGTGCATATGTGACCAGGTCGAATGGGCCACGGGGGCCAAGGTAAACCGAGGCAAGAGCGAGGCTATGCTCTTCGGGAACTGGGCCGACCAATCCACAATCCCCTTAACCTTCACCTGAAGGTACTGAGTATTTGTTTTGGGGGGGCTGGGGTGTGCGCCAAGTCTTGGGAGGAGCGTATCAGCAAAGTGAGGCAGAAACCGGGCAGATGGAAACTACGGTCGCTCTCCATCGACCGTAGTTTCCATCTGCCCCCTTGGTCATCAGGTGTGAAGCACTGTCATTGCTATTATACGTTGCACAGGTCTGGTCTATTCCCAAAACCTGTGCCGCTTCAGTCACCCATGCCATCTTCCAATTTATATAGAGGTCAAAGATGGACCGGGTCTGAAGGCACTCGCTGTACAAAGATCTGGGCAACGGGAGAAAAAATACACCCAATGCCACCCTCACCCTGATGGCCACCTTTGTGTGTGGCTGCATCAAGCTGTGCGTGGATCCCTGGTATGCAAACACCAAGTGTCACTACGTACTGAGGTTCTACCTGTCCCCGGTGTTGCGAAGGATGGGCCTGGCCTCGCTGCCGCGGAACGCTCCGAGTAGTTGGACCGTTCCGTATCACCTGTCCTTCGTGGAGAAGTTTATGAAGAAAAACACCTTTGACCACAAGTCCATCAGGAAGTGGTCAGCGCGTAGTTCCTTGAGACCCTTCGGGAAAAGGAGAGGGTGGATCCTATCGAGCGGTTCCCTGAGCAGACTGTCAAAGCCATTTGGCAGAATGCCTCATCGCCAGAACTTTCCAACAAGCACCAAGACATGGTTTGGCTGGTGGTGAGAAGGGCTCTGCCTGTGAGATCCTTTATGCACGCCCGGACTCTCTGCCGCACTGCACGCTGCCCTCGAAGCGGCTGCGGGGGGAAGGGGCGAGACTGTCACACACCTCCTTCTGGAATGTGCCTATGCAGAAGAAGTCTGGAATGCAGTGGTATTTGTCGAGGTTCGTCCCGAGCAGCACCATGACGCGGGACTCCGTGCTCTACGGTCTGTTCCCTGGGACGCACACCGAGATGAACATCAACTGTGCCTGGAGGATCATCAACTCGGTGAAGGACGCTCTCTGGGCGGTCCGAAACCTGTTGATCTTCCAGCTGAAGGAGTTGACCCCGACTGAGTGTGCCAGTCTGCAACATTCCAAGGTCCAGGGTTACGTGTTGAGGGACACGCTGAAGCTTGGGGCAGCTGCCGCCAAGGCGCAGTGGGGAAAGACTACCGTGTAACATCTGCCTGTCTAAGAAGAACAGCAGGCCCACGCAGTCATTTGGGCTCTGCTGACGCCTCAGCTAAATATATGGACATATGATTGATAAATGTACAGACCTGTATATAAAAATGATAAATTCTGATCTTTGTATGTAAATGTTTACGTATGTATGGCATGACCAACTGTACAGACATTAAATTATTTTATGAATAAAGTATATTTTTGCAATAAAAAAAGGTGATACCTTGTATAGCACCATCATAGCAAGAGAAGTATAAAGAAGAGATTTTCAATGATGTGTTGTTACAGCTAAGGTTAAGCAGTTTGGTTAACTGCTCTGTTAAGTGAGGACTGTAGGTGCAGAAGGGCTTATGTTCGAAATGTCAATTCACTTGCTCTCCGGATGCTGCCTGACTGGCTGTACCTTTCTAGCACCACACTTCTGTTCTGAAAACATGCCAGAATATCTGTTGATAGATTGGCTACCTGAGATTAAGCTTGGTTCATGACACTTCTAATCAGCCATTCTCATTGTGAGAATGTACTATTGCCTGAAAGGATAATAAAGCAGTACCATATTACGTGGAACTGTATCCAAGTTGTTTCATTCTATTGCTATCAGGGCCAAAACCTTTAAACCCATAAGGAGGTTTTCACATGACTAAATAGAACATAGAACATAGAACAGTACAGCACATAACAGGCCCTTCAGCCCACGATGTTGTGCCGACCACTGATCCTCATGTATGCAAATTTCTGTGACCATATGTATGTCCAGTAGTCTCTTAAATGTCCCAATGACCTCGCTTCCACAACTGCTGCTGGCAACGCATTCCATGCTCTCACAACTCTCTGTGTAAAGAACCCGCCTCTGACATCCCCTCTATACTTTCCTCCAATCAGCTTAAAACTATGACCCTGGTGTTAGTCATTTCTGCCCTCAGTAATAGTCTCTGGCTATCGACTCTATCTATGCCTCTCATTATCTTGTATACCTCAATTAGGTCCCCTCTCCTCTTCCCTTACTCCAATGAAAAAAGTCCGAGCTCAGTCAACCTCTCTTCCTAAGATAAGCCCTCCAGTCCAGGCAGCACCCTGGTAAAATATTCAGGTTCCTTTCTTCCTTGCACTCCCTGTTGATTCATCAGTTCTGAGCTTTACGCATTCATACCCAAAACTTCCATTTAAGTCTTTTTTTCTCTCAACATCACCTATAGTTTAGTTGGTGATGCCAACCAACACCATACACTGCCCTTTCCCCTTAAAGTCAGGGTTTGATGGTTGTTGATGAATGCCCCTCCTGCAATGCAGTAACTGGCGACATCCATTGCATTATTGTTTCTCCCTTTTTATCTTGATTGGCACTCAGTCACAATTATTAACCTATCTGCATCCCCACTTGCTGGCTCCAATCCGCAGAATTGACTTCCTGGACTTCTCCACCACAGCAGTGGTTCCTAATAATCCAATGAACAGACAGCCCAGCACTGATGGTGGCCCATGCCTCCTGACCAAGTAGAACCCAGCTAATCAATGATTATATTGGCACTGTGGCTCAGTGGTTAGCACTGCTGCCTCACAGCTCCAGAGACCTGGGTTTGATTCCAGCCTCGGACGACCATCTGTATGGTGTTTGCACATTCTCCCTTTGGCTGTGTGTGTTTCCTCTGGATGATCCAGTTTCCTCCCACAGTCCAAAGATGTGCAGGTTAGGTTGATTGGCCATGCTAAATTGACCATAGTGTGCAGGCTAAGTGGGTTAGTCATGGGGAATACAGGATGGGGGGTGAATCTGGGTAGGATGTTCTTCAGAGAGTTGGTGTGGAATCAATGGGCTGAATAGCCTGTGTCTACACTGTAGGGATTCTGTGGGTTCCTGACTGATTTCTGTATAATTCTTTGACTCATTTAGCAATAATGTGTGGTGGCCTGGAGCTGTGGGAATGAACATGGCCTGCTCCCCAGATGATATTGATATAAACTCTTGACTGTGACCACCCCAGGTGGTTGACTGACTATGTTCAAATCCCTGGTCTGAGCTCAGATGGTGACTGACTGATTGTAGGGAGACGCCTGACTGGCTCCCAAGACAGCTTTCTCTCCCTTCTCTCAGCTTCAATGTGCATTTCTTGGTCTCCACTCTTCTATAAGGTCAGTGTGGTATGTCCAAGTTTGTCTTTCTTTTCCTTCCAAGGATACTAAGGCTGTCCAATTTCTCCTAATTTGTAATGTTTCCAAAAAAATATGATTTTGGCTTTTCTGTTTCTCAACAACAGTCACTTCTTGGTCTTGGATCCATCCTCCTTCTGCTGGCTGAAAAATTGGTCACTCCTTCACTCAATGGTAATATTGAGGTTCTTCATTGTTTTTCTCTTTGAACTCTTTGTGTTTTCGCTCTCATTTTTGGCTCTCCAAGTTAATATGAGGCTTTGATTTTCCAAACGGTGATGGAAGCCATGTATGTTATCTTATCCTCATCAACAGGTTTTTTTAAATTATGTGTTGATAGAATATGGGCATGGCTGTCTGGGTCAGCTTTTATTGTCCGTTCTTAGTTGCTTCTTGAACTGATTGGCTCATTAGGACCAAGCACTAGGATAGTAACGATTTAACCAAATTGTTGCCTGGAGGCACATGTATGCGAAGATTTCCCTCCCTGAAGGGTCATTAGTGAAGCAGATAGTATTTTTTACAATAAAAGACAATGGTTGCATGGTCAACATTACACTAGTTATTTATTCCAGATTTTTTTTGTTTTAATTAAAATTTCATCATCTACTATGGTGAGAAATTAACCCATTTCCTCAGAGTCTTAGCCTGCGACTCTTGTTTATTAGCCCAGTGACATGATCACTATGTCACCACTACCCTTCAGCTCTGCTGGAGCTAATCCATTTTGCAATGGTGATGATCTAGAACTCAAACCAGCCAAAGTAATGTCATCACTGTTTTTCACACATTCTTTTTCAGTTCAAACTCCTCTTCCCGTTTCATGTTTAGTTGTGGGTAATGAGGTAAACTCAAAACACGAATGAGACCTTTGCTTTGGCAATACTCTAAATTGCTCATATGTTCACTGTAGTCATTATCAAATGCATGAGTTGAATGGATTAGTTTTAATGATTTTATCACTGTGTTTGCTATGATACTGTGTAACAATTTATCTCAATCCAACTTGACTAATAGTCAATAAAAATGATAAATACTTTCTTTTTAAACTCGAACAAGTCCAGTCCGAGGCCTTGCTAGAACTAATGATGGCAGTAAGGGTTCTTTCTGTTCCTAACTGTTGACAATGCAGATTTTAGCAATTCAATATCATTTCCTCCATAGAATGAGCAACTCCTGGTCACTAAACACACTGAAGTGCTCTTGCGCTTCATTATGGTATTCCAAGATGATTCTGACATTGTATTTGGAGAATATCAATCTAATCTGTGTTAAATATTACCAATCTTCCATTAAAGACTAAAATATCACTTATGATTGTGTGATGCTTTCATTGCTCAATTATTGTAATGTACGTTTGCTGGACTATATGCTGACATCCACCCTAGCAATATTTTCTCATCTGGAGACATTGTTCATGGCTATTTGGAGTTTCACTAATCTCTTTACTTTTTTTTCCCAATTTTTCCCAATGCTATTAAATGGTTTGTTACTGATGATGTGTATGTTTCTACTTCTGCATTAAACTCCAAGTCTTGCTTGTCTGCCTCTTTAGATCTCTTCTTGATAAAGTATGCATAAGTTTTTGATATGTCCTTTGTATGTACTTCATAGTTGAGATATATCTCATCAAACACAATCTGAATCATAATGCAAGGCAGTGTTGCTGCAATTTGCTTGATATTTAGAAGAGAAACTAATTGTTTAAAATATGTTTTATTACAAAAATTTAGCTTCATAACTTAATGGGAGAACATCTTGCATACTTACATTACCTGCAAGCTTTTTTTCCAATTGTGGCATACATGTTTTTTGTAATACATTCATCTTGCAGTCCTGAAGTTACACCGAAAACATTGACTTTTCCACCTCCTGATGCTGCCTGGCTTGCTGTGTTCTTCCAGCCTCCTGCTTGTCTGCACTTATCGCAACACTGACCCAAATCTGTGGGTTTATCAATCTTGCTTATTGTTATTGGTGGTCACCATGTGCTAATACTTCAAGAGAAAATGACAACTTCTTAAACCTTTTGAAATAATTTCTCTAATCAACATTCCAGCATCACTGTTGGCCTTGTCTCATCCGAGGAGCAGGAGAGTTGATGTTTCGGGCATAAGCCCTTCGTTAGGAGCCTGAAACATCACCTGCTCCTTGGATGCTGCCTGACCTGCTGTGCTTTTCCAGTGCCACACTTTTCAACTCTGACTCTCCAGCATCTGCAGTCCTCACTTTCTCTCAGGAATCTTTATGGCTCTAGTTATGTTCCAGAATTGTGGATGCTATCTGATTACCGTAGTTTTCTGAGGATCAATTGTTATTCATATGGTTTGCACAGTGTGAGGGTCCCAACCCAAAGCGTTGACTCTCCTCCTCCGATGCTGCCTGACCTGTTGTGCCTTTCCAGCTTCACTTTTTATTGACTATGCACTATGTGACCTATAGATTTGAACATACACTTTACAAATTCACACTTGTTGTTTAGTATTAATGAGGCAATAATTGCCAAATGGCCTGATAAAAACAATTAGTAATCCTGGCACCTGGTCCAAAGAGACATGTCAAAGACTATTGATAGCATCTAATTTTGAGAATTATATTTTTCAACAGTTTAGTTTGGCTATCGTCAACTGATAACATTGAATCGAGTCCGTGTTGTACTGATGTGTTGACTTGAATCAGGCCACACAGATCATAATAGCCCCATTTGATTCAGGAACAGTGAGTAAAACTGAATACTATTTAATGGGCTGTAATCAATGAAATTAACTCCTGTGGTTTCTTCCTTGCAACATCTGCCTTCACTTTATCTGTGATGTGTGGAATACCTTTCTTGGGATGAAAAAAATTTCTGCTGCTCCTGCCCTTGGGCCTCCCTTCACATTTTTTTTCTTAGGCAGACCATAACTGATACAGCTGTGAGGTTCACCTGGGCAAATACTTCAAATGGAAAGCATTGATTTGTGAATAAATCACAGGAACTCGCAGATTGGTTTCTTCCTCTTAGCATTTGGGCCCTTATCAGTTGACTCATATCTGGTGAAACCTGCCCTGCCCCTAAACCAATATGACGAGACCCATTCTGCAGGGCCCATGATTGGTTGCTCTCTCAGGCATGCAACCATGTGCAAGGAATCTGTAGCCCTTAGCAGTTCACTGTGATCCATATATGTGTCCGAGATCATTCCAACTCATGATGTTTTTTTTCTTGTCCCCTGAAACAGCACAGACTTTTTAAAAAAATCATTCATGAGATGAGGGCATTGCTGGCCAAACATTTATTGCCCATCCTAACTGTTAAGAGTCAGTCGCATTGCTGTAGGTCAGGATTCACGTGTAGGCCTGAACAGGTAAGGATGGTACTTTCCCTCCCTAAAGGGCATTAGTGAACAAAATGGGTTTTTCCTGACAATTGACAATGGATTCATGGTCATCAATCGACTCTTAATTCCAGATTTTTATTGAAATCAAATTCACCATCTGCCATAACAAGATTCAAACCCAAGTCCCGCGAACATTACCTGGGTCTCTGGTTTAACAGACCAGTGTTAATGCCTTCACCTCCCACCGTTTCGAACTGGCAGCATGTTGATAACACCATTTCTATGTCATTCAGATTCAACCACTCAGGACAGTGAAGGCTCCTCCAAGGTATAATGTTGAAGCAACACTCTTCTCTTCCCCAGTGCCACACCACCTTCGTGCTGCTCATTTGGAATTATCGTTCAGTTCAGGCTTCAATGCTTCATCTGACCTGTTTGGTGTTTAGAGAGTATAAAAGTTTTTATAGTGTCTTGAGCATATCACTTCGGCATCAATCCATAAGTGAGTGCAGGTGCATTTTTATTGAATTGTTTTCTCTTCGCTTAGCACAGACCTGGGTCAGTGAGGTATCTGGCAACTTATGGATCTATGCTTGGAACCTCTCACACTTCTACTTCACAATATCAGCAACTAATTACTGCATGAGATCTGATGGTACACCTAAGAATCACAGAGTCCTACAACACTGAGACAGACCCTTTGGCCCAAACTGGTCTATGCCAAACAAAACGTCCATCCACAATAACACCATTTCCTTGCTCTTGGCCCATATCCTTCTAATCCTTTCCTATCCATGTAGGTGTCCAAATGTCTTTTAAAGATTGTTAATGTATCTGCCTCAACCACTTCCACTGGCAGCTCATTCCAAATGTGTACCACCCTCTGTGTAAAACCAGTTGTCCCTCAGATTCCCTTTTATTCTTTCCCCTCTAACCTTAAACTGATGACCTCTCGTGCTTGACTCACCAACCCTGGGAAAAAGACTGAGTGCATTCACCCTTTCCATGCCCTCATGGTCTTATACAATTCGATAAAGTCTCCCCTCAGCCTCCTGCGCTCTAAAGAAAAAGTCCTGGCTTGTCCAATCTTTCCCTATAGCTCAGACCATTGAGTCCAGGCAAAATCCTTGTAAATTTCTTCTGCACTCTTTCCAGTTTAATAACATCCTTCCTATAACAAGGTGATCGCTTCACCAGTGTCCTGTACAACTGCAACATAACTTCCCAACCTTTATACTCAATGCCTGACTGATGAAGGCCAGTGTGCCAAAAGCCTTCTTCACTGCCCTGTCTACCTGTGACTCCACTTTCGGAGAACTGTGCACCTGAACTCCAAAGTCCCTCTGTTCCACTACACTCCTTAAGGCCCTGCCATTCACCATGAAACTCCTACCTTGATTTGACTTTCCAAATTGCAAGACCTCACACTTATCTATATTAAATTCCATTTGCCATTTCTAGGCCCACTTCCCCAGCTGATCAAAGTCCTACTACAATTTCTGATAACCTTCCCCACTGTCTATGATACCACCTATTTTACTGTCATCTGCAAACTTACTAATCAGGCCTTGTACATTCTCATCCAAGTGTATGATATAGTTAATAAATGGTACCCAGCACTGACCCCTGAGACACTCCACTGGTCACAGGCCTCTAGTCCAACACGCATCCTTCCACTCTTACCCTCTGCTACTTATCATCAAGCCATTTTTGTATCCAATATGTCAGTTTACCCTGCATTCCATACGATCTAACCTTCCAGAATAGCTTACCATGTGGAACCTTATCAAAGGCCTTACTGACATCCATATAGACTATGTCTACCACCCTGGCCTTGTCAACCTTCCTGGTCACTTCATCAAAAATCTCTAACAAATTTGTGAGGCATGATGTCCAACTCACAAAGCTGTGCTGAATGCTCCTAATCAAACCCTATCTGTCCAAATCCATGTATATCTTATATCTCAGAATCTTCTCAAATAACTTACTCACCACAGATGTTAAGCTTACTGGTCTATAGTTCCCAGGTGTTTCTTTACAGCCCTTTTTGAATAATGTCACATTTGCTACCCTCCATTCTTCCAGGGCCTCACCCGTGGATAACAATGATGGAAAAATATTAGCCAGGGTCCCACAATTTCTTCTCCAGTCTCTTACAATGTTCTTGAATATCTCTGGTCAGGACCAGTAGATTTATTCACCTTCATACATCCAACACCTCCTCTACTGTGATATGGACTGTCCCCAAGATATGACCACTAACTTCTCCAAGTTCCCAAGTCTTCAGGTAAATACAGAGGAGAAATATTCATTGAAGACCTCGCCCATCTCCTGCAGTCCTACACATACATGTCCACTTTGGTCCTTGAGGGATCCTATTGTCTTTTTAGTTATTCTTTTTCCTTTAATATACTTAAAGTACCTTAATCTTCTCAGCCAAGGGTACCTTGTGCCCCCTTTTCACCCTTCTGATCTCCTTCTTCAGTAAACTCCTGTAGCCCCTACATATCTCAGGAGATTCCCTTGATCCCAATTGCCTGCACCTGAGCCACACCTTTTTTTTCTCACAAAGCCTCAATATTTCTTGTCATCTGGGGTTCCCTATTCCTGGCAATCTTGTCCTTCACCCTCACACTCTCTCTTGAACTCTAGCTATTTCAATTTTAAAGGCCTCCCACTAGCCAGAGGTCCCTTTGCCTGAAAACAAACTACTCTAATCAATCCCTGCAAGCTCCTGTCTAATTCCATCAAAATTTGCCTTGCCCCAGTTTAGAGCTTGAACCTAGGGACCAGTGTTGTTCGTCTCCATAACTATTTTAAAATTAATAGAACTATGGTTACTGGTGCCAAAGTGCTCCCCCCCCACTGTTACCTCCATCACCTGTCCTGCCTTATTTCCCAAGAGTAGGTCAAATATTGCCCCTTAGGACCCTCTATATACTGCTTGAGGAAACTTTCCTGAACACATTTAGCAAATTCTACCCCATCTAAGCCCTTAATGCTATGGCAGTCCTAGTCATGTCAGGAATAATTAAAATCCTCTACTATGACAACCCTATTGCTCCTGCAAGTCTTCCCAATCTCTCTGCATATTTGTTCCTCTGATTCCCATTGACTATTTGGGGGCCGATAGTACAACCCCAAAGATGTCACCATCCCCTTCTTATTTCTTAGCTCCACCCACAAAGCCTCACTGGATGATCCTTCAGTTATTTCATCTCTGATTACTGCTGATACTTAATCAAAAATGCAACTCCCCCTCCCCTCCTTCCACCACCTTTGTCCTGCCTAAAGCACCTGTACCCTGGCACATTAAGCTGCCGGTCCTGTCCTCTCTTAGCCATATTTCTTTAATGGCTATAATGTCCCAGTCCCACACCTATCCACTCCCTGAGTTCACCTGCCTTACCTGTCAGCCCTCTTGCATTGAAATAAATGCAATTTAATCTAACAGGGATTCCTTGCTCCCTATCGTGTTCCAGCTTGACCTGTCTCTTCAATTTACTATTTCTAAATACGGTATCTCCTTCTAGCCTCACACTTACCTCCCTGCTGTGGACGATCCCACCCCTCTGCCAATCTAGTTTAAACCCTCCCTTGCAGCACTAGCAAACATGGCCACCAAGTTATTAGTCCCCCTCCAGTTCAGGTGCAAATATCCCTCTTGACAGATCACCTCTGCCCCAGAAAAGAGCCTAATGATCTAAAAATCTGAATCACTGCCCCCTGCATCAATTCTTTAGGTATGCATTAATCTGCCATAAGCTCTACTCTTACTCTCACTAGCTTGTGGCACTGAAATAATCTGGAGATTATTACCAATGAGGTCCTGTTTTTTAACTTTTTCCCTAGCTCTCTATAATCACTCTGCAGGACCTCATCCCTATTTCTACCTTGTCTCTCTTCTGATTCCTTCCTCCTTCTCCTTCGATCATCCTTGTGTTGCCTACTGAATTCCCACAACCTTAACCTCATGATTATGAATGGTCTTATAGTTTCTTGTGGCCTCACCTCTGTTAACCTTCACTTTCCCTTGGTCATAATGGATCCTTACTGTAACCTTCATTCTCCCTTAGTCATAATGGATCCTTATGTAAGGCTTCCTGCTCTTCTCCCTGGGTCCACCCTTCAAGTTCCCAAAGCCCAACCTAACCCTGACTTTCCCCTTATTCATTTCAACTGCATGTCCCCCTCACATTGTGAAGCCATTAAGTTCCCTCTTGTTAACATTCACCTCACACCATTCTTTCTCCCCCTTCTCCCTGCAATACACTTGTCCCTTTGGCTCCCAATTGTCTGTTTTCAATGCCTGGCTTCCTCCTGTCAATTCAAGTGTCCCTTAATTCCACCGCAGCTCTAGACCACCAACCATTCTATGGTAAAAACAATGACTGCAGATGCTGGAAACCAGATTTTGGATTAGTGGTGCTGGAAGAGCGCAGCAGTTCAGGCAGCATCCAAGGAGCAGCGAAATCGATGTTTCGGGCAAAAGCCCTTCATCAGGAATAAATTCTATATTTAGCTACACCTTTGATATCTTAGGAACAGTAAATAGGGACGGGACTAAGCCATTTGGCCCTTTGTGCCTTCTCTGTCATTCATTATGATAAAGGTAGATTATCCAACTCAATAGCCTGCTCCCTCTTTTCTCCCACATTCTTTGATCCCTTTAGCCTCAAGTGCTATATCCAACTCCTTCTTAAAATGATATGATGTTTTACTTTTGATTTCTTTCTGTGGTAGCAAATTCCAAGAAATACAACTTTCAGAGTTAAAAGTTTCTTCTCATCTTAGTCCTAGATGGTTACCCTATATCCTTAGTCAGTGACCTTTTGCAACCTTCCTGCCTGGTATGGACAGTGATCTTGCTACGATTCAGTCCTCCTGCTTCTTTCACCATTTCAATAACCTTGTTCCCAGGTGAATATTTCCATCCTTTGTCTGTGACAGTCTTCCAACAAAGTTCCATCTCTCTCACATTCCCTCAAACATGATTTGATTGTAGCTTGTTGGCTTTCTTTTCAGCAGAACAGATCCATTTTCTCCTTTTCAAACCTAACATGTCCGCCTATTTTATATCTTTCTTTTTGATCATTGGACTCAAATCATCAACTGTAAGTCTCTCTCTGCTGATGCTACTAGATCTGCTGAGTTTATCTGGCATTTTCTGTTTTTTTTTATCTCTGCATCCCTTCTGCAGGCTCACAACCTAAACAGGTTGTGATGGTCAACCTACACCATGCAACAATGGCATCATTCTTTTCTGAATCATTGCTTGGAACAAGTAAGTCTCAGTAAGAAACATAAAACACCACATACTCACCAAAGTTTCCAGGAAGAAGCCTAGCCCACCAGGTATATACTTTCAGGCTTCTGAAGACATGCTTTTCTTGCACATTACCTCCTATTTTGTGACGCTACAGTCAACTGAATTATTGTAATATACATCTTTTCTTCACATAGAGCTATTTATTGTTAACTGAACAATTTTAAAATAGAGCCAGGTGTTTCCATTCACATGGTCAAGCAAGAATCCCCGCACAGCAGTCAAGAGTTGGAACCTGATCTGTTTATTCTTGCTTTTCTAGTGCAAAAGCATTGAGGGGAATTGCTGGACCACAATTACTGACTGTGCGGAGATTAGCTAACTCTGCTCCAATTGGGACATGTTGGCTTGCAAAGCATAGCGTTATAGTAGGAATGGGCAGTGTCATTAATCAGTATGCTGCAAGGGAGCCGTTAAGACTGGGTTTTATTCAAAGTATAATTAACTGTCTGTGCACAAAAGAAAACTTCTTATTAGGTGCATCAGTATGATAAATGTTTGAACTAACGGATAATGTGTGTGACAAAGAATTAGAATCCAACAAGGAATTTATGATGATATTTTTCATAATTGTCTCATTTGTATCTTTGCAACTTATTTTTAGCTGCAAAGTTGTGGAACTTTCCAGCACTTGCAGAAGAAAACTGCATTATATTTACGAAGCCCGGGAGACACTTCTCAGCAACGTTGTTCTAACGACTCCCTTATGAGCCATTTTCACAAGATAATCATTTAATAAATCATAGACGTGTGCAAAGAAGGCTTACACCTGTTTTTACTCCTTCTGATGCGCCCACAAGAAATGTTTAGAAGATGACAATTAAGAGAGTAGCATTTTTCAGGATTGGCTGCTAGCCAGTAATATTTCAGTAAGCATCAACAAAGTAGGCATAAAAATGCTTTCGTATATACCCTGACAAGAATATTTATCAAGGGCACCAGGTGAGTTCATAACTCTTCACCATAACTCCTCTTCCAAGAACTATCTGGGGATTACCACCCACTTTCTGCTTCAGAATGGCTAATGACCAAATTTGACTTACGAGAACTATAATATAATAATCATAGTATTTCAGCTTATTATAACACATACACCCTCAAACCTCCATTAGAATCTGTGCAAACCCCTAAACCTAAGAATTAACAATTTCTTGCTAACCACTAAAAAGCAAATCAAATTCATGAACCAAAACTTAGAATCAAAGCTGATAGCACCTAAATAGAAACTTTGACAATATAAGTGAGTGGATATGGATAATGGAAGTTACAAAGAGTCAAATCAGATTAGTTCAACACTAACTGCTCGTTATAAGTTTACAATTGATATTAACATTTGAGTTGGAATAAGTTGGTGAGATTAATTGAGGAATTAAACACCCTGAACAAAAGAAATAACCAAAGGATTTGTCTAATCAATAAAGTGTATACTTCTGATGTTTCAGAACTCACACTATCATGAATGTAATTATCTCATGGTATCCGCCATTTCAAGGTGTTAAAGCTTTGCTAGTCGTATAGCTCTCAATTATTGTCTGTGTTTGATTATGTGAGCCTCGTAACTGAACAATGCACACTGTGCTTGATTGGTTAAGTCCATGTATTGTTTCAGAGAAGAGTACAAGACACCATGGGAAAAAAATGGAACTGCTGGATACGAGAGAGTGTTTTAAGCATAATAAAGAAAATAAGGTCTGCAAATACAGTACCTATACAGTTGGAAACTAGTTTCATTTTTGCATTTCTCTATGAAAGATTAAAGTAATCTTGTGAATGCTCAATTCCTTGGTAGATTCACCTTCCATGCAGGTTGTTGTGTGTGATGTCCTAAGTCTATATTTCGGCCTCAGGAGACACTGTAAATCTAACACATCCAACTACTGTCAATGCCTGTATCTGATCTGTCTAGTCATACACGCTTACTTCCTGTAAGCTTTTTCTCTTTGTACCAACAGGGATAAAATTGCACATTTATAAGACAAAGTAAGATTGAAGGAAATGTGTAAAGAAGATGTTGGAGGTAATAGGCTTGGAAACAAGTGTTGGGAGAGAAACAGAATTGACCTTTCAAGTCTGTTCTTTCTTCAGGAACAAATTACTGTCAATGCTGGAATTCGTACTAAAAACAAAAAATGCTGGAGATCATCGCAAGCCAGGCAGCATCCATCGAGGGAGAACAAGCTAACTTTTTGAGTCTAGATGATTAGAGCTGAAGTGAATTGTGTTGAGATGAGATTGGAGTGCTGGGGGTAAAAAGGACATTGATAGCTCAGATTAAGTGATTGGAATGTGAGAATGGCAGAACATTGCTGTGTCTGTTCTGCCAGAATGGGAAGAACAGGTAGTCCCACTGGGGAGGGGGAGAAGACGTTGTTACGGAGAATGTAACAAGGAAAGCAAAAAGAAAGGGAAGGGATGTGGTGACACAACTTGAAGGCTTTGAACTCAGTATCAAGTCCAGAAGACTGTAAAGTGCTTAGTCTGAAGATGAGATATTGTTTCTCCAATTTGCGCTGTGATTCACTGGAACACTGCAGCATGCCGAGGGACAGACATGTGAGCGTGTGAGCAGGACACTGTGTTATAATGACTGGCTACGGGAAGGTTGGGGTCCTGCTTGCACACAGACCAGAGGTGTTCTGCAAAGCAGTCACCCAGTCTGTGTTTGGTTTCTCCAATGTAGAGCAGGCCACATTGGGTGCAACGAATACAAACACAAGATTGGAGGAGGTACAGGTGAAATGCTGCTTCATTTAAAAAAGACTGTTTAGGCCCTTGGATGGTGAGCAGGGAGGAGGTGAAGGGGCAGGTGTTGCACCTTCTATGGTGATATGGGAAGGTGCTGTGGGAAGCAGGGGTTGGTATTAGTGGTTGAGGAATGGACTAGGGTGTCCCAAAGGGAACAATCCCTGCGAAATACAGACAGGAGGAGGGATGGGAAGATATGTTTGGTTGTGGCATTCTGCTGCACTTGTCTGAAATGGTGGAGAATGGTCCTTTCAATACGGAGGCTTATGGGATGAAGAGTGAGGACAAGGGGGTCCTGACTACGCTGTTGTGAGTGATGGAAAGGGGAAAGGATGGATAGATCAGATGCGATTGAGGATGGTCTTTCTTCAATTGTGTTCTGCAGATAGCTTCTTCTTATAATCTCCACCAGCAACAAAGCAGTAGCTTCACTCACCTCAATACCTTGCTGCTGACTTGCCAAACACCTTTAACATTACTCCTCTTCAGTACAGTTATTCCATTTTTCTCTCTCTATGCACATCCAACACTCACCAGATATTCTTTTCCTCTTCATTGTGAAACATTTTGAGGCATCATTCAGTATGCATGTAATGCAGGCAAGTGCAGAAATGTTATAGTGCTTCAATCTGGATGAAATAAGAGTTTCAGCTCAGAAATGATTCAGGTCACAATTCCAGCACTATTGTTTGCACTCTCACACTTTGAGTGTTTATTTTCTCATGCTGACTAGAAAATCAATCGATAATTGCACACAGGGCAGTTAAGAGTCAATCACATTCCTGTGGGTCTGGAGTCATGTCGAGCCAGACCAGGTAAGGACAGCAGTTTCCTTCCTTAAATGATTTTAGTAAACCAGGTGGGTTTTTCTGACAATCAGCAATGGATTCATGATCATCATTAGGCTCTTAACTCCAAATTATGCACATTGACAATTTAAATGTGAACATAGAAGGTAGAATTAGACATTTTATAGATGGCATGAAAATTAGTGGTGCTGTTGATAGTGAGGAGAATGGTCTCAGACTACAGTCTGACATTGATCAGCTGATACGTTGGGCAGAGCAATGGCAGATGGTTTTTATTCCTGATAAGTATGAATGCATGCATTTGGAGTGTCTGATAATGGAAGGATATGATCAATGTATGGTAGGTCATTAGGAAGTACTAAGGAACAAAGAAACCTTGGTTCAGAAGTCCAAACATCTTCAAAGGTAGACAGGGTGGTGAAGATGGCAGAGTGAATGCTTGCCTTCATTAACCCGGACATAGAATGTGGAACCAAGCAATATAGTTACAACTTTATAAAACATTGGTTTGGCCACAGAAGTAATACAGTTTGCAATTCTGGTGGCCACAGTATCAGAAGGATGTGATTACATTGGAGGAGATTCACCATGGTGTGATCAGGAATAAAAAGTCTCAGTTATGAGGCGAGACTAGATAAGCTGGGTTTGTTTTCTTGAAAGCAGAGGAGGCTGAGATGGGAAATCTGATCTTTTTAATTCACTTGTGAATTCCGTAATGGCCCAGATCTTTAGTAAAGTGGCAACCACTGTGAAATTTTCTTCAGCCAGAGAGTGGTGGGCCTGTGAAATTCATTGCCATGGAGCGCAGTGGAGGTCGGGACATGAAGTGTTTTCAAGGCAGAGATTGATAAATTCTTAATCTCGCAAGGAATTAAGGGTTAAGGGGAGAGTGTGGCTAAGTGGAGTTGAAATGCCCATCAGCCATGATTGAATGGTGGAGTGGACTTGATGGGCTGAATGGCCTTACTTCCACTCCTATGCCTTATGGTCTTATGGTCTAAATTGCCATGTTCAATCAAATGTTTCTACACCTGACACTGTTTCGGACCTTGTTTTCTGAACCAGGCTTCTTCACAAATCGAGAATGCATAGTTCCTTGAAGAACTTTGCCAGTGTAGTGACTTCAAGGGAAAACGGGATATGTCTGCTTTTTATCACACTATCTTCTATAGGGTAAGTTTAAATGTCCTGTGTAAATTCAGTGAATGAATAAAGTCACGATAATCCTCCCAGACCATAGGCTGCTCTCTCATAGAAAGTAATGAGAGAAAGTAGTGACCTGAGGGTACAAGGTAAAAACAATGACTGCAGATGCTGGAAACCAGATTCTGGATTAGAGTGGTGCTGGGAAAGCACAGCAGTTCAGGCAGCATCCGAGGAGCAGTAAAATCAACATTTCGGGCAAAAGCCCTTCATCAGGAATACAGGCAGAGTGCCTAAAGAGTGGAGAGATAAATGAGAGGAGGGTGGGGGTGAGGAGAATGTAGCACAGAGTACAATAGGTGAGTGGGGGAGGGGATGAAGGTGATAGGTCAGGGAGGAGGGTGGAGTGGATAGGTGGAAAAGAAGATAGGCAGGTAGGACAAGTCATGGGGACAGTGCTGAGCTGGAAGTTTGGAACTGGGGTGGGGTGGGGGAAGGGGAAATGAGGAAACTGTTGAAGTCCACATTGATGCCCTGGGGTTGAAGTGTTCCGAGGCGGAAGATGAAGTGTTCCGAGGTGGAAGATGAGGCGTTCTTCCTCCAGGCGTTTGGTGGTGAGGAAGCGGCGGTGAAGGAGGCCCAGGACCTCCATGTCCTCGGCAGAGTCGGAGGGGGAGTTGAAATGTTGGGCCACAGGGCGGTGTGGTTGATTGGTGCAGGTGTCCCAGAGATGTTCCCTAAAGTGCTCTGCTAGGAGGCGTCCAGTCTCCCCAATGAAGAGGAGACCGCATCGAGAGCAACGGATGCAATAAATGATATTGGTGGATGTGCAGATAAAACTTTGGATGTGGAAGACTCCTTTAGGGCCTTGGATGGAGGTGAGGGAGGAGGTGTGGGCACAGATTTTGCAATACCTGCAGTGGCAGGGGAAGGTGCCAGGACGGGAGGGTGGGTTGTAGGGGGGCATGGACCAGAACAGGTAGTCACAGAGGAAACGGTCTTTGCAGAAGGCAGAAAGGGGTGGGGAGGGAAATATATCCCTGGTGGTGGGGTCTTTTTGGAGGTGGCGGAACACGCCGTGACATCGAACACTTCTTCCGCCGCCTCCGCCTCCGAGCTTACTTTCACAATCAGGACTCCCATCCACCTTCTGAGGACCCCTCCACCCCCGTCCAAAACACTGCATCCACCTGGACACCCCGTGCTGGCCTATTACCCACTATCGACCCCTTCATCTCCAACTGATCTCTCCTGATATGCTTAGGGCACAGGAGATGGGCTTCAGCTTATGTCTGAGTCAGAGTCAGAGGAACCAGACCTAGGACAACAATGTCCCAGGAGAAGCTTCAAGAAAAAGAACAAGCTTACATCCCCGTAATGGGGGTTAGAGGGTGGGTGTAGTCATTAGAACCAGGGCAAGGTGGATCTCATTGACTATGAGATCCCTGATTGGATTTGTTAACCTGGACCAATCAGCAAGCCCTGGCTGACAGATATAAACAGGAGACTGTATGTAACGGTATTGTCTAATGTATAAATGTCATTGTCACTGTCTTGTCATATGTGGAACTGGGATTTGAGGTTTGTCCTCCTCTCCCTGTGAAATGGTTGAACAGTAGGGTTCGGGGCCTAGCTTTGCTGCTCCTCTCCCTTGTAAAATTGCTGTCTTTTGTGTACAGCTGTCAATGTTTTTTGTAAACTGGTTTGTAATTTGTTTAATAAAATAACATAAACAGGAGACTGTCTTTCACTGTGTTTCACACGTATACACACACCATCGGTGCTGGGGATAAAATAAGCACTACCGCACTTAGGTGGTAGTGAGACAAAAAAAAAAGAATAAACAGGAGACATCTTCCTGGTGGTGGAAAAGATTCGTGCACTTTGTGTAAGGAGAAGAAAAGGAAAAAAAAAAATAATAAACAGGAGACTGTACACAGCATTGCCTTTTGTGAAGGGCGCTGCTTGTCACTGGCCCCTCGGGTGTTTTCCTATCTTCCTGGTGGTGGAAATTGAATAACGATTCGTACACCTTGTGCCTCTCACTGTGTCTCACACCTGCACACACACACCCCATGGGTGCTGGGGGAAAAAATAAGCACTACCGCAGTTAGTTGGTAGTGTGGGAAAAAAAAAACAGGTGGTAAAAAAAAATAAACAGGAGACTGTTTTGTCCCTTTTCAGGACGTAAAAAGGCGGGCACTGTATAGACTGCTGCTGCACACCGTCCACCTCTTCTCCCTCATCCACCGTCCAGACACGCCTTGGCGTGCCCATTTGCCACCGGGCGGTGGGGATCCCCAGTGGATGGCTGTCTACGCTGGAGTCCTCCCCCTTTCTCTCGGGGATCTGGGGTGGAGGGTGCTGCACGCAGCAGTCCCCTACAACCGCAGATTGCGGTGGTTCACGGGCTCCCAGCCCAACTGCTTGTTCTGTGGCGATGTGGAGTCCGTGGACCACGTGTATATTGGGTGTGGCCGTTTGCACTCCCTTTTTGATTTTCTTAAAAACCTTCTCCTCTGCTTTTGGCTGCACTTCAGTCCCACGCTCCTGATCTTTGGGCACCCGGTACGGAGGAGGGAGGGCAGGTCTGAAGACCTCCTCGTGGGTCTGCTGCTGGGCCTGGCCAAACTGGCCATCAACAGGTCGAGGCAGCAGGCCATAGAGGGGGTCATTAGGGCCGACTGCCTTTCCCTCTTCTGCGGTTACGTTAGAGCCCGGGTGTCCTTGGAGAAGGAGCACGCGGTGTCGACCAACACCCTGAGTTGTTCAGGGAGAGGTGGGCGCCACAGGGAGTGGAGTGCATCATTTCTCCCTCCAACTCTATTTTAATTTAGTCCCTACCCTCCCCCCTCACTGTTTTGATCACACAGCACTGCCCTTTGATGCGAAGGGCAGTGTTTGTCACTGGCCACCCGGGTGTTTTCCTATCTACCTGGTGGTGGAATTTGAATAAAGATTGGTGCACTTTGTGTCTTTCATTGTGTCTCACACCTGCACACATACACCATGGGTGCTGGGGATAAAATAAGCACTACCGCACTTAGGTGGTAGTGTGGGAGTTAAATTTATTTTAAAAAAAAATAAACAGGAGACTGTCTTTCACTGTGTTTCACACGTATACACACACCATCGGTGCTGGGGATAAAATAAGCACTACCGCACTTAGGTGGTAGTGAGACAAAAAAAAAAGAATAAACAGGAGACATCTTCCTGGTGGTGGAAAAGATTCGTGCACTTTGAGTAAGGAGAAGAAAAGGAAAAAAAAACAAATAAACATGAGACTGTACACAGCATTGCCTTTTGTGAAGGGCGCTGCTTGTCACTGGCCCCTCGGGTGTTTTCCTATCTTCCTGGTGGTGGAAATTGAATAAAGATTCGTACACCTTGTGTCTCTCACTGTGTCTCACACCTGCACACACACACCCCATGGGTGCTGGGGGAAAAAATAAGCACTACCGCAGTTAGTTGGTAGTGTGGGGAAAAAAAAACAGAGGTGGTAAAAAAAAATAAACAGGAGACTGTTTTGTCCATTTTAAGGACGTAAAAAGGCGGACCCTGTATAGACTGCTGCTGCACACCGTCCACCTCTTCTCCCTCATCCACCGTCCAGACACGCCTTGGCGTGCCCATTTGCCACCGGGCGGTGGGGATCCCCAGTGGATGGCTGTCTACGCTGGATTCCTCCCCCTTTCTCTCGGGGATCTCGGGTGGAGGGTGCTGCACGCAGCAGTCCCCTGCAACCGCAGATTGCGGTGGTTCACGGGCTCCCAACCCAATTGCTTGTTCTGTGGCGATGTGGAGTCCGTGGACCACGTGTATATTGGGTGTGGCCGTTTGCACTCCCTTTTTGATTTTCTTAAAAACCTTCTCCTCTGCTTTTGGTTGCACTTCAGTCCCACGCTCCTGATCTTCGGGCACCCGGTACGGAGAAGGGAGGGCAGGTCTGAAGACCTCCTCGTGGGTCTGCTCCTGGGCCTGGCCAAATTGGCCATAAACAGGTCCAGGCAGCGGGCTGTGGAGGGGGTTGTTAGGGCCAACTGCCTGCCCCCCTTCCGCGGTTACGTTAGAGCCCGGGTGTCCTTGGAGAAGGAGCACGCCGTCTCCACTGGCACCCTGGAGTTGTTCAGGGAGAGGTGGGCGCCGCAGGGAGTGGAGTGCATTATTTCCCCCTCCAACTCTATTTTGATTTAATCCCTACCCTCCCTTTCACTGTTTGATCACACAGCATTGCCCTTTGATGTGAAGGACACTGCTTGTCACTGGCCACTCGGGTGTTTCCCTTCTTCCTTGTGGTGGAAATTTGAATAAAGATTCGTACACTTTGCGTCTTTCACTCTGTCTCACACCTGCACACACACAACATGGGTGCTGGGGAAAAATAAGCACGACCGCAATTAGGCGGTAGTGTGGGGGTAAGGAAAAAAAAATAAGAGAAAAAGAAGAACGAGTGCGTAAAAAAAATAAAAAATAAAAAATAAACAGGAGACTGTTTTGTACCTTTTAAGGACGTAAAAAGGCGGGGCCTGTATAGACTGCTGCTGCACACCATCCTCCTCCTCTGCCTCATCCACCGTCCGGACACGCCTTGGCGTGCCCATTTGCCACCGGGCGGTGGGGATCCCCAGTGGAGGGCTCTCTATGCGGGAGTCCTCCCCCTTTCTCTCGGGGATCTGGGGTGGAGGGTGCTGCACGCAGCAGTCCCCTGCAACTGCAGATTGCGGTGGTTCACGGACTCCCAGCCCAACTGCTTGTTCTGTGGCACTGTGGAGTCCGTGGACCACGTGTATATTGGGTGTGGACACTTGCACTCCCTTTTTGATTTTCTTAAAAACGTCCTCCTCTGCTTTTGGTTGCACTTCAGTCCCATGCTCCTGATCTTCGGGCACCCGGTACGGAGGAGGGAGGGCAGGTCTGATGACCTCTTTGTGCGTCTGCTCCTGGGCCTGGCCAAATTGGCCATAAATAGGTCCAGGCAGCGGGCTGTGGAGGGGGTTGTTAGGGCCAACTGCCTGCCCCTCTTCCGCGGTTACGTTAGAGCCCGGGTGTCCTTGGAGAAGGAGCACGCCGTCTCCACTGGCACCCTGGAGTTGTTCAGGGAGAGGTGGGCGCCGCAGGGAGTGGAGTGCATTATTTCCCCCTCCGACTCTATTTTGATTTAATCCCTGCCCTCCCCTTCACTGTTTGATCACACAGCATTGCCCTTTGATGTGAGGGCACTGCTTGTCACTGGCCACTCGGGTGTTTCCCTTCTTCCTGGTGGTGGAAATTTGAATGAAGATTCGTACACCTTGTGTTTTTCTCACTGTGTCTCACACCTGCACACACATGAAGTGGTTCCTGGGGAAAATATGCACTACGGCAGTTAGGCGGTAGTGTGGGGGTAACAAAAAAAAAGAAAAAAAAGAAAAAATATGCGGAGTTTCGGACATTCTAAAAAAATTTTTAAAAATACAAACAGGAGATTGTTTTGACCCTTTTAAGGACATAAAAAGGCGGGCCCTGTATCGACTGCTGCTGCACACCGTCCCCCTCTTCTCCCTCATCCACCGTCCGGACACACCTTGGCGTGCTCATTTGCCACCGGGTGGTGGGGATCCCCAGTGGAGGACTCTCTACATGGGAGTCCTCCCCCTTTCTCTCGGGGATCTGGGGTGGAGGGTGCTGCATGCAGCGATCCCCTGCAACTGCAGATTGCGGTGGTTCATGGACACCCAGCCCAACTGCTTATTCTGTGGCGCTGTGGGGTCCGTGGACCATGTGTATATTGGGTGTGGGTGTTTGCACTCCCTTTTCAATTTTCTTTAAAACCTCCTCCTCTGCTTTTGGTTGCACTTCAGTCCCACGCTCCTGATCTTTGGGCACCCAGTACGGAGGAGGGAGGGCAGGTCTGAAGACCTCCTCGTGGGTCTGCTGCTGGGCCTGGCCAAACTGGCCATAAACAGGTCCAGGCAGCGGGCCGTGGAGGGGGTCGTTAGGGCCGACTGCCTGCCCCTCTTCTGCGGTTACGTTAGAGCCCGGGTGTCCTTGGAGAAGGAGCATGCGATGGCCACCAACACCCTGGAGTTGTTCAGGGAGAGGTGGGTGCCGCAGGGAGTGGAGTGCATTATTTCCCTCTCCAACTCTATTTTAATTTAATCCCTGCCCTCCCCTTCACTGTTTGATCACACTGCATTGCCCTTTGATGAGAAGGGCACTGCTTGTCACTGGCCACTCGGGTGTTTCTTTTCTTCCTGGTGGTGAGAATTTGAATAAAGATTTGTGTACCTTGTGTCTTTCACTGCGTCTCACACCTGCACACAAACAACATGCGTGTTGGGTAAAAATAAGCAAAAAAAAAAGGGGGTCAGAGGTTCTGTTCTCTTTGAGAAAAAAAAGATAATAAAAAAAAACAAGAGTGTCAGAGTTCTGCTCACTCTGAGATCTGGCTCTAAGGGAGCTGGATCAGTTCACATGTAAATAAAGGGGGACTTAGTGACTGGATACCGACCTCTGTAAAAGAAAATAAACCCACAGGGGATTCAGGGGTCTCCTAATCTAGGGACTGGCTTTGAGCTGCCTGGTCGGAGCCTATGTACAGTCCACATGTAAATAAAGGGTGACTCGGTGATGGGATACCAGCGTTTGTGCAATTGTTTCACCTTCACAGTAGCATGCAGCACCTGTATATTAGCCTTCAGTGACTTATCAAGAAACTCACCTCGGTCCCTTTGTACATTTACACTGTCCAACCCCTTCACATTTAAGAAATAGTTTGCAAATAGTTCTCGCCCCCAAAGTGGATAATCTCACATTTTTCCACATTACATTTCAACTTCACATTCTTGCCTTTTCACTTAGACTGTTCAAATTCCCCTGAAGCATCTATAATCTTCCTTACAGCACTCATTCTCAATTAGTTATTTGTCATCTGCAAATTTGAAAATTTGGTTCCTACCTCTGAATCAGTGATGTTTATTGCAATCAGCAGGAGCTCATCCTTGCAGTATCCACTAATCATGGAATGTGAAAGGCTCGTTTACTCCAATTCTCTCTTTTCTTTGGAGGCTGGTACAATTGCAACATTTAAAAGACATTTGGATGGGTATATGAATAGGAAGGATTTGGAGGGATATGGGCTGGGTGCTGGCAGGTGGGACTAGATTGGGTTGGGATATCTGGTCAGCATGGACGCGTTGGACCCAAGAGTTTGTTTCCATGCTGTACATCTCTATGATTCTATGACTCGAGTCAATCACTAATCTATGGCAGTGCATTAACTCCTATCCTGTATGCTTTAATTTTTATGAACAGCCTCCTGTGAAAATCTAAGTATCTCCATCAACTCTCTTTTATCAGTTCTTTGATCTTCAAAAAAATCTCCAAAATGTTCTTCAAATACAATTAATAATCTATGTTGATTATGGTGAGTCTGATCATTATCGATCATTGTCTATTAATCGCATCCTGTACAATACATTTTAGTATTTTGTTACTACTACTTATTAAAGACTAGCAGGTTCTACTCTACAAGATTTCATTCATCTTCATCAGTGAAAACAGACACAAATAAATCATTTAGGTTTTCTGCCTTGTCTCTTTTCTCCATTATCATTCTCCTGACTCGGCCTTCAATGGGCCCACATTTATTTTTTCCAACCATTTTATCTTTACATATCCATATTTGATTTTACTTTTTTTTGCCAGATTGCCTTCAAATTCTATTCTCCTTTTCTTGATCAGTTTCTTGGTCCTCCATTCTTCCATAAACCTCCGAATGCTCAGAGTTACTGGCATTTCTGGGTGGCATGGGCAAGTTGGACCAAAGGGTCGGTATCCATATTGTAAAATTCTGTGACTCTATCACTCTATTTCACTTCAAGTCAAAGAGTCATACAGCATGGAAACAGACCCTTCGGTCCAACCCGTCCATGCTGACCAGATATCCCAACCCAATCTAGTCCCACCTGCCAGCATCCGGCTCATATCCCTCCAAACTCTTCCTATTCATATACCCATCTAAATGCCTCTTAAATGTTGCAATTGTACCAGCCTCCACCACTTTCTCTGGCAGCTCATTTCATACACGTACCATCCTCTGCGTGAAACAGTTGCCCCTTAGGTCCCTTTTATATCTTTCCCCTCTCACCCTAAATCTATGCCCTCTAGTTCTGGACTCCCCCACCCTAGGGAAAAGACTTTGCCTATTTATCCTATCCATGCCCCTCATAATTTTGAAAACCTCTATAAGGTCACCCCTCAGCCTCCAACGCTCCAGGGAAAACAGCCCCAGCCTGTTCAGCCTCTCCCTATAGTTCAAATCCTCCAACCCTGACAACATCCTTGTAAATCTTTTCTGAACCTTTCAAGTTTCACAACATCTTTCTGATAGGAAGGAGACCAGAATTGCATGCATTATTCCAACAGTGGCCTAAACAATGTCCTGTACAGCCGCAACATGACCTCTCAACTCCTGTACTCAATACTCTGACCAATAAAGGAAAGCATTCCAAACACCTTCTTCACTATCCTATCTACCTGCGACTCCACTTTCAAGGAGCTATGAACCTGCACTCCAAGGTCTCTTTGTTCAGCAACACTTCCTAGGACCTTACCATTAAGTGTATAAGTCCTGCTAAGACTTGCTTTACCAAAATGCAGCACCTCGCATTTATCTGAATTAAACTCCATCTTTCACTTCTCAGCCCATTGGCCCACCTGGTCCAGATCCTGTTGTAATCTGAGGTAACCCTATTCGCTGTCCACTACACCTCCAATTTTGGTGTGATCTGCAAACTTACTAACTGTACTTCTTATGCTCGCATCCAAATCATTTATGTAAATGACATAAAGTAGAGGGCCCAGCACCGATCCTTGTGGCACTCCACTGGTCACAGGCCTCCAGTGGGCGGCACGGTAGCACAGTGGTTAGCACTGCTGCCTCACAGCGCCAGAGATCCGGGTTCAATTCCCGCCTCCGGCTGTGTGGAGTTTGCACGTTCTCCCCGTGTCTGCGTGGGTTTCCTCCGGGTGCTCCGGTTTCCTCCCACAATCCAAAGATGTGCAGGTCAGGTGAATTGGCCATGCTAAATTGCCCGTAGTGTTAGGTAAGGGGTAAATGTAGGGGTATGGGTGGGTTGCGCTTCGGCGGGTCGGTGTGGACTTGTTGGGCCGAAGGGCCTGTTTCCACACTGTAAGTAATCTAATCTAATCTAAGTAATCTAATCTAATCTAATCTAATCAGTCTGAAAAACAACCCTCCACCACCACCCTCTGTCTTCTGCCTTTCAGCCAGTTCTGTATCCAAATGGCTAGTTCTCCCTATATTCCATGAGGTCTAACCTTGCTAATCGGTCTCCCATGGGGAACCTTGTCGAACACCTTACTGAAGTCCATATAGATCACATCTACTGCTCTGCCCTCATCAATCTTCTTTCTTACTTCAAAAAAGTTTGTGAGACATGATTTCCCACGCACAAAGTCATGTTGACTATCCCAAATCAGTCCTTGCCTTTCCAAATACATGTACATCCTGTCCATCAGGATTCCCTCCAACAACTTGCCCACCACCGAAGTCAGGCTCACAGTCTATAGTTTCCTGGCTTGTCTTTACCCCCCTTAAACAATGGCACCACGTTTGCCAACCTCCAGTCTTCCGGCACCTCATCTGTTACGATCGATGATACAAATATCTCAGTAAAAGGCCCAGCAATCACTTCTCTAGCTTCCCACAGAAGTCTCGGGTACACCTGATCAGGCCCATCGGATTTATCCACCTTTAACCATTTCAAGACATCCAGCACTTCCTCCTCTGTAATCTGGACATTTTGCAAGATGTCACCATCTATTTCTCTACAGTCTATATCTTCCATATCCTTTTCCACAGTAAGTACTGATGCAAAATATTCATTTAGTATCTCCCCCATTTTCTGTGGCACCACACAAAGGCTGCCTTGCTGATCTTTGAGAGGCCCTATTCTCCCCCTAGTTACCCTTTTGTCTTTAATATATTTGTCAAAACTCTTTGCATTCTCCTTAATTCTATTCGCAACTTGATATAGTCTTCTTCTCCTGCTTTTTTCTTTTCTGTCTTGTGTCATGCATTTGGTCACTGACAATCAGGAGACTGGAAGATCTGGGCGAATATACCTTACATAAATAGGCTGGAAGCGTGAAAGTGATTTCCAAACATGTCTCAAATTATAAAAAGAAAGCAAAGATGATGCAGATTTATGAGTTCCCAATAATTCAGATTGTGGTTTGCCTCAGCCAATTGATTTGAGATGTGTTTAGTTAATTAGTCTGTTTTGATGTTGTGGTTACTGGTGCTTCACTGATGACAGAAAAATCAATTCTAAATTTTTAAAACAATCTTTATTGATGTGTCATCAATTAGATATTCCTGCTCTTGAAAAACACATCAGCATTTGAAAGGAATCCCTCAATCTTTATATACATGTTTTGTTCTTTTTATAGATTACTGTCCACTTCAACATTCATTTACTGATGTTCAAGCTGATCTATCTACTCTTTCATCAATCTATGGGGTTGGGTTCTAAAATAACCAGCCAAGTCACTCAGAATATTGCTTAGCAACAAAGAAAGCATTAATTAGGAACATAAAAATATTCGAATAGTTGACCAATCAGCCTCTCCAGTCTGGTCCATCATTCGAGTAGTACTCAACTGCACCAATACTGCAGTTAGTCAGCTTTGCTCTGAATCCTTTGATCCCTATTTCTTAAAAATAAAACTCTCATCAGTCTTTGTTTTGTAAAATCATATCCTACTGGCTACACTTTCAGGGGAAAGGGTTACAGATTTGTACTACCCTCTGTGTGAAAATGTGCTTCTTGATTTTGTTTCTGAAACTTTAGCATTTATACTTTTGGGCTGAGTTTCAAATGGATTCTTTAATAACAGAAATGATTCCTTTACCAGTGCTTGTTTCTGTAAAAGTTATTGCATTTATCTGTTTAATATGAATATCCAAATTGTATAATAAAGTTTTTTTAGAACAATAATGCATGTTCTTTATTTGAAGATAAGACTGTGCACATACAATAGGAACTGGGAGGTTAGGTGTGGAATATGTCTGATCTATCGGACTGATGCTTTATGCTGTGTACAGTCAAGTGTATACCACACCCTGTCTCATGGAGGATATTAATAAACAGCAGTTTAAGATACACTCAATGCATATCTTGAATTTTAATATTCATGTTTGTGACTGTTTTAAATGGGAGTCTGGAATTTATGCATTCATGCAATCATTGTACTGGACAAAATGTATATCATTATCAAACAACAAGTTGCTTTCCTTTTGATAAACTTGAATATAGGAGGATTGATCAGTAAGTACACATACAGCACAAAGACTTGTGGGGTGTCTTGCTTTTTCTATATTGGCTCTTACATGTCCACATGTCAGGTATTTGCCATGGTTGTGGCTGTACTGAAACAGCGAGGCAAAGGATATAGGGAAGCTCTAGAACTCAAGTTTTTAGTACAATTTCTGGAATATTGACAAGGCTTTGCAGAGTCCAGTAACTTCAGCTGTTTATTAATATCATGCAAAGTGAATTGATTTGGCTAAAGATTAGTGTCTGTGATACTGGGGACTTCCAGAGGAGGCCAGGATGGATCATCCATTCAGCAACTCTGGCTGAAAAATGCTGGAAATGTTTCAGCTTTGTCTTTTAGACTGATATGCTGGACTGTCTATCATTCAAGATTTATGGAGCCTCCTTCAAGAGTGAGTTATTTAATTATCCGTTGCTATTCATGACTGGATATGGCTGGACTGCAGAGCTTAGATCCATTCATTGATTGTTCAACCATTGAACAAGGATAGATTCTTTGTCTTCATAACATTTGTAGTGTGGGGTTTTGCCAGGTCATGTAGTTGCAGACTGTGTGTGAGTAGAATTCTGCTGCTGCTGCTGACGGTCCACAGTGCCTCATGGATGCTCAGTTTTGAGTTGCTTGATGTACTTAAAATCTTTCAGTGGCAGTTTACTGCAACATAATGGAAGGTATCCTGTCTGTGATGACAGGAAATAATCTCCATAAGGACTGGACAATAGTCAACCTTACCAATATTGTCATGGACAAATGCATCTAAGGCAGGCAGATTGATGAGGAAGAGGTCAAGTATGTGTTCCCAACTTGCTGGTTCGCTCATGATCTGCTACAGACTGTAAAATGTCTTTTCAGCTTATATAAGGTCGATCAATATTGGGATAGCCAAGTCACTCATTGATGATCATTGAAGTTCCCCACCTAAGGTAGATCCAATCCAAATCACACGGGCCTATCTTTGACTCAGTTGCCATCTCCCATTCTAAGGCAAAAGTGAGGACTGCAGATGCTGGAGATCATAATCAAGATTAGTGTGGTGCTGGAAAAGCACAGCAGGTCAGGCAGTATCCAAGGAGCAGGAAAATCCATGTTTTGGGCAGGAGCCCTTCATCAGGAATGAGTCTGGGAGCCTCTGGGATGGAGGGATAAATGGGAGAGGGGTGGGGCTGGGGAGAAGTTAGCTAAGAGTGCAATAAGTGGATGGAGGTGAGTGATAGATCTGAGAGGAGGGTGGAGCGGATCGGTGGGAAGGAAGATTGGCAGGTAGGACAGGTCATGAGGATGGTGCTGAGCTGGATGGTTGGAAGTGGGGTAAGCTGGGGGAGGGGAAATGAGGAAACTGGTGAAGTTAACATTGATGCCATGGGATTGAAGTGTTCCAAGGCTTACATTAAATTAATAGAAACAATTCAAATCCTAATTCTGTTATAAACAGGAATATGGGAACAGGAATTTAGCCCCCTGAATCTTTTCCAGTAATCAATGAGACCATGGCTGGTCTGTGGCCTAAATCCATAACTTGCCTTTGACCCACATCTCTGAGTTTTGTTTTTTGCTTAACAAAAATTTATCTGTCTCAGATTTAAAATTAACAACTGATCCTACATCCACTGCCGTTTTGTGGAAGAGAGTTCCGAATATCTATCAGCCTTTGTGGGTAGGATTGCTTCCTAACATCTCTCTTGAATGGTCTGGCTCTAAATTTTAGACCATGCCCCTAGTTCTGGAGTCCCCAACCAGTGGCAATAGTTTATCTTTATCTATCCCAGAGGCTAAAGCAGCCTGATCTCAAGATCGAATAAAACTTTGTTTACATTAAAAATTTGGATTTTGTTACTGTTTCTGAAATCCTAGGAACTACCTTAATCAGAAATGTATTTATTATACCTTGCTAACCCTTAATATGAGAAAAATCTGGCATCTAGCAGTCCACAGATGTTTGAAAAAACTAAGGAAAACCGATATTTGGAGAAATTGAGACATTTTAACACAGTTATCACTGGTCTGGAAGTGCAATTTCCAAACTAATATTGTTTGTCAGGTACAAAGATAACATTTTTGTCATTTCAGTTGGAAGAAAATGGAATAGATAGAGAAGCTGAATAAAATTAAGTTCAAACAATGGAAGTTATTATCTTCTGAACACAGGTTAATTGCAATTGTCCCGTACACTGCTTACACTGGTGACTGAAGCTGTTGTTGCAGTTCCTCTTGTTCTAGTACTTCATTGATATAAACAATCAATTTCTATGCCCTTTTCAGATTTGAAGAAGAGTAATGTCAAACGCAAAACATTAACTCTGTTTCTCTATCCACAGATGCTATTAAACCTGTTGAGGTTTCTCAGCATAAATAAAAAAGAACTGCAGATATTAGAAATCGGAAACAAAAACAGAAGTTGCTGAAGCACAGTTTTGAAGATGAGTCTGGGCCTGAAATGTTAACTCTGCTTACTCTCCAAAGACTCCACCAGACTGGCTGAGTTTCCCCAGCAATTTCAGTTTTAGTTTGACGTTTTCCAAGCACTATTTTATTCTAGATTTCCCCCATCCATAGTCTTTTGTTAGTTTTATAAAGATTTGAGACTTCATGAAATTATTTCTGATATTGGTTTTGTACAGAAAGCTAGACTGAAGAACCCTTTATGATAGTTTATTGCATAGGTGTTGGCTCCTGCAATAAATCTTCTTCTCTGCTATTAACCATCCATAAGATGTCTTTGCTGGTGAACAGTTCAATTGTATTCTTCAGCAATTTATCATATCAGCATAACGTTTGCTCATATTTTTAACCATATACACATTCCCATGTAAGTCATAGAGTCATAGAGATGTACAGCATGGAAGCAGACCCTTCGGTCCAACCCTTCCATGCCAACCAGATATCCCAACCCAATCTAGTCCCACCTGCCAGCACCCGACCCATATCCCTCCAAACCCTTTCTATGCATATACCCATTCAAATGCCTCTTAAATGTTGCAATTGTACCAGCCTCTACCACGTCCTCTGGCAGTTCATTCTATACACGTACCACTCTCTGCATGAAAAAATTGCCCTTAGGTTTATCTTTCTAAACCTATGCCCTCTAGTTCTGAACTCCCCGATCCGAGGGAAAATACTTTGTCTATTTATTCTATCCATGCCCCTCATAATTTTGTAAACCTCTATAAGGTCACCCCTCAGCCTCCGACGCTCCAGGGAAAACAGCCCCAGCCTGTTCAGCCTCTCCCTGTAGCTCAGATCCTCCAACCCTGGCAACATCCAGCATTCCCTATACCTACCAGCCTTCCCTTTCACCCTGACAGGAATATACTTTCTCTGGATTCTTGTTATCTCATTCTCCATATTCTCCACATCTGTGAATTTTGAACATTTTAACTTTCATATCAACAATATTCCTTGTTCACTTGCACTGGAGTCTGCTACACCAGCACAGTCCATTTCAACTACCACGAGAATTTGACCTTTTTTTTCCATATTGTAAGGCCTTTTACTGGACGTTAATTTCAATCAGCATATCACAAGGGCATATTGTTGAGTAATCTATGGACTACACATCTTAACTCGTGTATAAGCAGCTCAAACACCTCCTTGCAGAAGTTCCTGCCTTTGAATATGAACCATTGTCTGTTTGTTCTGTTAGGTTGCATACCAGTATTACGAAAAGCCTTTCTCATGGATAATATATGTTGGAGAAAGCAACCACTCAAATCATCACACTGACAGCTCTTTCTGGAAAATATTTTTTTCCAATTGGAGTGGCCAGCTAATCGTTTGAATGTTCACAGGCAGCCATTTGTTTTTATTCATTGATGATGCATTATAATGCAGTTGGTGATTCATTCTGTCCAGCATCCACTTGACAAAGAACATAACCACAGGACTTGGAGGAGCTGGTGTTGGACTCGGGTGTATAAAGTTAGAAATCACACAACACTGGGTTATAATCCAACAGGTTTATTTGGAAGCACTAGCTTGCGGAGCACTGCTCTTTCATCAGGTGGTTGTGGAATATAAGATCGTAAGACACAGAATTTATAACAAACATTTACAGTGTGATGTGACTGAAATAATATATTGAAAAAGACCTGGATTGTTGGTTAAGTCTCTCATCTTTAGAATGACAATGCTGCTTTCAGTTTTCTCATATGGAAACCCAGAAACTTGTTTTAAAGTTACATTCTCAAGTGAAGTTTAATAATAGATGTGCAGGTCAGGTGAATTGGCCAGGCTAAATTGCCCATAGTGTTAGGTGCATTAGTCAGGGGTCAATGTGGTGAGATGGGTCTGGGTGGGTTACCCTTCGAAGTGTTGGTGTGGACTTGTTGGGCCGAAGGGCCTGTTTCCACACTGTAGGGAATCTAATCTAATCTCACAGATTTTTCACTCACACTCACACATACACACACACATATTCTGTCACATGCAACTTGCACATGCACTCATATAAGTTTGTAGGGTGAATTTGTACTTGGACAATTACAAAACTGCATGAATCCATGTAAGATTGCGTAAATCCCTTTTTTAGAAATAGAATCAGTCTGAACATTGGGGCAATGACAGCCTCACACAGAGCACCTCACACCTTTAATGCATTATCTGGGCCGACATGGCACCTATTTTTAAAGTTCACTAGAGAATGTAACTTAAAAAAAAAACTAATGCTTCCAAACAAACCTGTTGGATTATAACCTGGTGATTTTCAACTTTGTACAGCCTCAAATGTTTTGATGTTCATACGGCAACTAAATCCTTTCTTCATAACTCAGCACTCTGGTATTTGTGATCATTTTGTGATCCCTCTCTGCTCCAATTCGATAGCTGAGGTTCACCCATTGCACCCCAGGGACAAATATCGTAACTGTCAGAGAAATGATTTTATTCACAAGCGATATTTCATCCAAGTCGCCTGTCAAACAATCTAAAACATAATGGAAAGGTGGGTCCCACAGTTTGACATTCACACTGAATTAAATATCAGGACACATACCTGAAATATTGCAGGCCTAACATACCTTTCATATATTCATGTGATGGTGATGACACAAGCTAGGGTGGCATGCATTGGCCAATCCGAGTTGCTATTGAGAAGATGATGACAAGCTGTCTTCTGGACTACTGCAGTTCATTGTTGTAGGTAGCCACGCAATGGTGTTAGGGAGGGAGATCTAGGATTTTGGCGCAGAAGTAATTGCAGTATAATTCCAAGTCAGCATGGTGAGTAGCTTGAAAGGAAAACTTACAGATAATGGCCATCCAAAGTATCTACCATATTTATCCATCTAGATGGTAGTGGTCATGTGTTTGGTGAATTTCTGCAGTACATATTGTGGATAGAACACACTGCTATCACTGAGTATTTGTAATGGAAGGAGTGGATGCTTGTGGATGGGGTGCCAATCAAGCAGGCTGCTTTGTCCTGGATGGTATCAAACTTCTTGATTGTCGCTGGAGGTGCATTCATCCAGGCAAGTTGGGAGTATTCCATCACCCTGTAGATGATGCACAGACAGTTGCGAGTCTGGAGGTGAGTTATGCTCTGCAAGATTCCGAGCCTCTGAGCTGCTCTTGTCAACACCGTATTTATATGGCCAGTTGTGTTTCTGATCAATGAAATCTCCCAGGATGTTGAGAATGTCTTATTAAAAAAAACACTGAATTTAAGGCAGACAGAGGGAAGAATGCAGGGGACAATAGCCAGCATATCAAACAATAGCACTTGGTCCTGCTTCCTGCCGTCAACAGTTCTGCCTGTTTTGGGAGCGAACATATGATTTTCTAGCCTGTAAGTGGGACCAAACATTCAAATGTGAAAACTGCGTCAAGTAACATCATTTCTTTATCAATGCCTTTGTCAAATCTGGAATTCTGCATCGATGATGTCTGGCTTTAAATGAAAAGATTTGTATTTCCTTATTTAATCAACTGAATAAGAGAGAACAACTGGATAAATTTGCTTTTTAATTCCTAAAATTGTTTCACCAATGTTCCAGGTGTACATTTTTTCATGCATATCCCAGATGAGAACCTGAGTGTATAAGTAATGGTCTGGAAACTTGTTCAACTTATCCCTGACTCTGGAAAGTGGGCTGTTAACAAAGGGGTTTTATTATGTCAATGGAAATTTAGATCTAACTTAGATTTACTCCAATAAAGCCTCCTGAGAGATTGTTTCCAAGAATTGACTATCAGGCAGACTTTTCAGATGTTCTGCTGTGAAGGTGGCATTATTTAGCAAGTGCAACAAAGCTAAAAGAATATGAAGCAAGGGAAGAAAGAAGTTAAACATGGTATCTGGTGGATATGGCTGGACATTTGCAATCATGAATGGGATTGCTAAAAGTCACTGAATAAATTTGAGCTGCATTGGGAGTAGGAATAGACTAAATGCTACTTCTTCTCTTCGACTATGAAACTCTTGGATATATTGCTGGGCAGTGTTGAGGGTTCGAACAGTCTGTAAACCTTTGATAGAAAGCTGAACTGATTCTTGACTGGGACCGCTCACATAATGAGCAACTAAGAAATTCAGTATCATTGAAAAAGGTACAGTTTGTTAACACTTTTTATCTTGCACTCATCAAAATATTTTGCAAGAATACTGATTCAAAGGGAAACCAACAATCATGCAACATGAAAGGAGTTGGCAAGAGAACTCTGATTGGTAAAGCTGGTGCTGTGGAGAATGAGCCCGTTGGATGATGTCTATGTGGACTTTTGTTATTAGTAATATATACACATTATATATATAAATGACTTAGATGCAAATGTCAATGGTCCGATTAGTAAGTTTGCAGACGATATGACAATTGGTTCAGTTGTGGATAGTGAGGAAGGTAATCAAAGGTTACAACAGTTGGGCAGACAAATGGCAGATGGAGTTTAATCCAGACAAGTGTGAAGTGGTGGAATGGATTTTGGGAGTTCAAATGCAGAAGGAAATAATACTGTAAATGACAGGATCGTTAAGAGCATTAATATAATGAGAGATCTTGGATTCCAAGTCCATAGTTTGCTGAAAGTGGCAACACAAGTGATTAAAGGGGTCAACTAAAGGTGTATGGCATGCTTGTCTTCACTGGTCAGTATATTGAGTATAAAAGTTGACAAATAATGTTGCAGATGCATAAGACTTTACTTAGGCCACATTTGAAATATTGTTTGCTGTTCTGTTCCTCACACAATTGGAAGGATATGGCTTTGGAGAGAGTGCAAAAGAGGTTTACCAAGATGTTGTCTGGATTGGAGTATAAGAGCAAAGAACAGTACAGTATAGGAACAGCTCCTCTGGCCCTCTAAGCCTGCACTGACACATCGTACTCTTCGTACTAACACTGTCTTCACTCTTAGAATCCATATCCCTCTATTCCCTTCCTAGTCACGCATTTGTCCAGGTGCTTCCTGAATGTTGCTGTTGTGTCTGCTTCCACCACCTCCTATGGCACTCACCACTCTTTGTGTGGAAAACTTGCTTTGCATTTTTCTTTTAAACTCTTCACCGCCAAGACACATACCCCCCTATTTCCCCCACTTATTCCACCCCCCCCACACCACCACCGATCATCTCTCCATCTTGTGTGTTCCAGTGAAAACAAACCCAGTCGATTGAACCTTGCTTCACAACTAAAATCCACCATACCAGGCAACATCCTGGTAAAGCTTTTCTGTACCATCTCCAAAGCATTTACATCCTTCTGACAGTGTAGCCAGAACCCTAGGCAACATTCCAAGTGTGGCCTAACTAAAATTCTATGAAGCTGCAGCATATCCTTATACGCAATGCCTCTTTCAATGAAGGCAAGCAAGCCCTAGGCATTTTTTATTACCTCATGTACCTGTGCTGCCTGTGATCTGTGGAACTGCATACCCAAAGCTCTCTGCATATCAATACTCCTAAGGGTTCTGTCATTCATTGTATAATTTCTACTTGTACTTGACCTTCCAAACTGCATCACCTCACATTTGTCTGGATTAACCTCCATCAGCCATTTTTCTGCATATGCCTCCTTCTGATCTATATCCTGCTGAATCCTCAGACAATCCTCCTCACACACTAACCGCAACTCCACCAATGTTTGTACTGTCTGCAAACTTACTAATTAGACCAGCTACATTTTCCTCCAAATCATTTATGTTGATCATGAACAGTAGAAGTCTCAGCACTGATCCCTGTGAGACACCACTAGTTGCAACCCTCCATTCAGAAAAGCATCCTTCCACCACTACCCTCTATTGCCTATGACTAAGCCAGTTCTGTATCCATCTTGTCAGCTCACCCTGATACCATTTGACTTCACCTTTTGCACCAGTCTGCCATGAGGGACCTTGTCAGAGGCTTTACTGCTCCATGTAAACAACATCAATCACTTTTCTTTCATCAATCATCTCTGTCACCTCCATAAAAACTTGATCAAGTTAGTGAGGCACAACCTCACCCCACACAAAACCACACTGTGTATTGCTAATAAGTCCATTTGCTTCTAAATGTGTATAGATCTTGTCCCCGAGAATCTTTTCCAATAATTTCCCCACCACCAACGTGAGACTCGGTCTGCCATTTCCAGGATTATCCTGATCCCTTCTTAAACAATGGGACAAATTGGCTACTCTCCAGTCATCTGGGACATCACCTGTTGCCAAAGAGAATACAAGGATGTCTGTCAATGTTATGGCAATTTGTTCTCTTGCCTCCCTCAATATTCTGTGATAGATCCCATCAGAACCCAAAACTTTTCTCCCTTAATACTTTTAAGACAGAGAATACCTCTTCCTTTTTGATAGCAATTTGGCTTAGAAGTTCGACATTCTCTTCCCTGAGATCACCCTCCACTAATTCCTTCTCTTTGGTGAGTACTGACACAAAGTATTCATATATGACCTTACCTACCTCTTTTGTCTCCACACATAAATTCCTTCTTTTGTACTTGAGTGGACCAACCCTTTCCCTGGCTACCTATTTGTTTTTATATATATATGTGTGAATAAAGAGTTGTAGGATTCTCCTTAATCCTGTTTGTTAAAGACTTTTTGTGATCTCTTTTCACCCTTCCAATTCATTGTTTAAGTTCTTTCCTACTTTCCTTATATACTTTAAGTGCTTCATTTGTTCCCATTCTTCAAGACCTTACGTTTGCTTCCTTTTACTTTTTGACCATGGTCGTAACAGCCCTGGTCATCCAAGGTGTATGTAACGTGCCTTACCTGTCCTTCATTCTCACAGGAACATGCCAATTTTGAACTCTTATCAACTGCTATTGAAATACTCCCACATGTCTGATGTAGATTTACCCTCAGACAACTGCCTCCAATCAAAATTCTCCAATTCTTGCGCAATATTGTTGTCATTTGCCTTTCCCCAGTTTAACACCTTCACCCGAGGATTGCAGTTATTCCTATACGTGAATCCCTTAACACTTGCAGTATTATGGTCACTACTCCTGAAACGCTCCCCCATGAAACTTCACTCACATGGCTGGGCTCATTTCCCAAAACCAGGTCCAGTGTAACCCTTTCTCTGTTTGGACTGTTTACATACTGCGTCAAGAAATTGTACTAGCTATAAAGAGAGAATGGATGAACTTGGATTGTTTTCACTGGAACATTAGAACTGAAGGATGAACCAACAGAAGAATGTAAAAATTATGACAGGTATGGATAGAGTGTCTAGTCTGAGTCTTTTTCCGAGGATGGAAATGTCAAATACAGTTGAATTAAATTGAATTGAATTTGTTGTCACGTATACTGAGGCACAGTGAAAAGTTTTGTGTTGCAAGCAATACAGCCAGACCACATTGTTAAGTAGCATAGATAGTAAATAATACATAAACAGCGGCAAAAACAAAAACACAGGTACAGGCGAATATTAAGAGTTTTTGAGTCCATTCAGTATTCTAACAACACTTAGGGTAGAAACTGTTACGGAACCAGCTGGTGCATGTGTTCAGACTTCTGTACCTTCTCTCCAATGGTAGAGGTTGTAGAAAAAACATTGCCAGGGTGGGATGGATCTTTAAGAACGCTGGCTGCCTTTCTCTGACAGTGGGCCTGGTGATGGATTCTATAGATGGGAGGTTGGCCTTTCTGATTGTTCGGGCTGAGTTCACCACTTTCTGTAACAGTATAGTTGCCATACCACGTAGTGATATATCCAGACAGAATGCTCTCGATGGCGCACTTATAAAGGTTGACTAAGGTATTCGTCGTCATGCCAAATTTGCTCAGCTGCCTGAGGAAGAAGAGATGTTGTTGGGCCTTTTTAACTGGTACGTCCACATGAAGAGTCCAAGAAAGCTTGTTGTGGATGACCACTCCCAGGAGCTTGACACTCTCCACTCGTTCCACCTCTGTGCTGTTAATGTGTCAGGGAACATGAGGTAACATCCCGCCGAAAGTCAATAATGAGTTCCATGGTTTTGCTGTCATAGATTTAAGGTAAGAGAGGGAAAAATGTTTAAGGGAGATGTGCGAGGAAATTGTTTTTTTTTAAAAAGAAGGTAGTATGTAAATGGATCATGCAGTCAGAGGAGGTGGTAGAAGCAGATGTGTTAGCAACATTTAAAAGACATTTAAACAGACACACGAATAGAGAAGGAATCGCGGGATATTGGCCATGTGCAGGCAAATGGAAGTAATTGAAAATGGCATCATAGGCAGCACAGAAATGGTCAGCCAAATGGTCTGTCCCAGTGCTATACTGTTCTGTGTGTGTACATATTCTTCCTTTCTGCCCTTTATATTAATATATGTAGTTTAAGTATACATAAATGCAGTACCCAGTGAGTCTAAATGACATTTCTAAATTGGTTTTCAGTCTAGATTAGATTACATTAGATTAGATTAGATTACATTACAGTATGGAAACAGGCCCTTCGGCCCAACAAGTCCACACCGACCCGCCGAAGCGTAACCCACCCATACCCCTACATTTACCCCTATACCTAACACCATGGGCAATTTAGCATGGCCAATTCACCTGACCTGCACATCTTTGGACTGTGGGAGGAAACCGGAGCACCCGGAGGAAACCCACGCAGACACGGGGAGAACGTGCAAACTCCACACAGTCAGTCGCCTGAGTCGGGAATTGAACCCGGGTCTCTGGCGCTGCGAGGCAGCAGTGCTAACCACTGTGCCACCGTGCCGCCCACCAATTCCTCACATGTTCAAGAGCGGATGAAAGGCCATTTGACCCCTTTAATCTGTGCTGTCTTTTATTCAGAGTCTAAATTAGAGTGCTGGAAAAGCACAGCAGGTCAGGCAGCATCTGAGGAGAAGGAAAATTGATGTTTCGGGCAAAAGCATCTTTGTTGGTTTCCAGCATCTGCAGTCCTCACTTTTGCCTGTCTTTTATTCAGTCTGGCAATTCTGAATGTAGCCTTGCTTCGTATTTGTGCTGGGATAAATGGATCTCTTTCAGGTTGAGATGTAACTAATGGGATGTCATATAGTTTGGTCCTTGGGCCCCAAGTTTCGCTATCTCTATTAATGACTTAAATGCCAGGATAAGAGGTACCGTAACCAAATTTGCAGACAACACTAAAATAGTTGGGATGGTAAGTTGTAATTTTGAAAGAAGAAACTTAGAAGTGATTGCAAATAGATTAGATGAATGGACCAAAATGTTTTTGATGCAGTTTAATGCAGGTAAGTGTGATGTGGTCATGAGAATAGATAGGCAATTCATTATCTGAATAGAGAGAAATGTGATGTGTATGTACCCATTGCTCACTGAGAAAGATAACTCCAATTACTAACTGATCTGCAAACAAAGAAATTTCTCATCACTAGCCTAAATGGGAGACCACTTATATTGAAACTGTGTCTCTCTTTCTAAATTCTTCTATAAAGATTTAATATGTTTGATGTGACCTCTTGAGCTGGTTTTCATCACCTGAGCAGATCAGAAAAGAATTGCACAGAGTCTTCTTCCCCTTATTGGGCCTTTTTTTTCTTTGCCAATGGTTGATAATTGCATAACTATGACAGTGGGGTTGGGGTTGGATACTGGTGGATTGTGTTTGGGAAAGGGAAGGAGCTCTTAGCTCTGATGGTCCAATCATTGTGTTGAGGATCATGTTGGTTGACCATTTTGGATTTTCTTGCTTGTTATTTTTCTATCTCCACACCTAGCACACATTATAGCAGTTCAAGAAAAGGCTCATCACCACCTTCTCTATTCAATTAGTGATGGACAATAAATGCTGGCCTAGCCAGCAGCACCCACAACCTATGAATGAGTACCTTTAACAGAAAATATATTTATTTATAAAACACATGATTCCTTAGAATGAAGGAATTTAAAATTATGTGTTCTCTTTTCAAAATGTCTGCATGTGAATCCAAGGTCTCTTTTATTGACAGTACCTCCCTGGAAACTCATATCACTTACTTGACATTGACCTAAGATCAAGTATGTAAAAATTGATTATTTTTTCTGCATGGGTCAGTCGTTCAATGCACTAGCAACTAATCTACGATAAATAGTTTTGAATTAATTTAACAAACTCCATTTCCACATTCACATACATATTTGTTGAAATTAATGACAATCAAGACATTACCTTTAATAATTAGATGTTTCAATCAACAATAAAAGAGCACTATTTCAGCAAATGCTGTTGCTTACTTAAGCTCCTTGAATCATAAGTGCCAATAAAACTCAATACTGATATGATAATGTTTGATAAGATGATTTGCTGTGAGAGTGTTTTGGTAATCTCAGTCTGACAGTGGTGCAGTACAACCTGTCCTGAGTAGAAATTAGTGGTGGCTGTTATTGGCATTATGTCAGTGTTTACTATGAATGCTGTTATATCGGAAAATTCTGACAATAAATAAATACATTAGCAAATAAATAAACCAAAAATAAGAAGTAGAAAAATGTAGAATCAGTGAGAATGCTACGTCTTTGTTTTATTCCGGCATGGGATGTGGGTATCGTTGGCTGGGTCAGCAATTAGTGCAGAGTTGGAATTGCCATGGTGAAGGTGGTGGTAAGCTGTCTTTTGAATCACTGCAGTCCTTGAGATGTGGGGACACCCACAGTTTTTTTTTTATTCATTCATGAGATGTGCTATTGGTGCACCTCCAATGCAGTCTGGGAAGGAGTTCCAGGATTTTGACCCAGTGCCACAGAAACATCATGGTGATATATTTCCAAGTTAGGACAGAGAATGGCTTGGAGGGGAACCTGCAGGTAGGTCGTGGTGTTTCCATGTATCTGCGGCACTTGTCCTCCTAGATGGTAATGCTCATGAGTTTGGAAGGTTTTGGTAGAGAAGCCCTGGTGAATTTCTGCAGTTCTTCTCATAGATGGGATACACTGGTGTTACTGACCATTATTGATGGAGTGCTTGTTTGTGGATGTGGTGCCAGTCAAGTAGATTGCTTTGCCCATGGATGGTGTCAAGCTTCTTAAGTGATGTTGGACTCTTGATTTGTGTTTTGTTGGTAGCAGACCATCTTTGGGGAGTCAGGAGGTGAGTTACGCCCCACAAGATCCCTAACCTCTGACTTGTTCAGGCTTGTAGGATGCTCGTGATCTCTGGAGAAGGCTGAAATGGATCAGTTACTTGGCACTTCTCATTGAAGATTGTTGTAAACACCAGCTTTATCTTTTGCATTGATGCTATTTTGTTCAAAGTTTTGATAAATGCTATAAATGGGTGAGAAGCAGTTTAGACAAGATGTAAGGAATCTTGTTTAAAATAAGAAATGTTATTTTATGATTAAATGTTGGACAAGTCAGATTGTGCCCATTTGGAAATTCAAAGAATGAGATTCAGCCTTACTGATATATATCAGGCCCTGAGATGGACACTGGGAAGGTCCTTCCTTTTGTGGGAGAAATCAGAATGAGTGGGAACTGTTTAGCAAAAAGAGAGTTCATCCAGTTAAGAGATAGATGAGGGAAATCCTTTTATTTCAGAGATTTGTGCGTTTTTGCAACTCTCTGGCCTGGATAACTATGGGGGCAGAATCATTTCAAACCTTTTAGTCAGAGACATGGTTCTTGATGAACAGGGTACTTGAGAGTTAATCAGGGTGGGTTTGAATGTGGAAGTGAGGTCACAATCAAATCAGTGATGATCTTAAATTGTGGAACAGGCCTGAGGGGCCAAATGTCCAACTCCTGTTGTTATTTTGTTTGTTGGTTGTTCACAGAAAGTCTGCATTCCTCAGCTGCAGTGGCTTTCAGGGACAGTGGTCCAGAGCAACTGTGCCAAGAACACAACTCAATTTGTTCTTAGTCCTGATCAAAATACATCAGGTGAGACATGGGTACAATTCAGGTACTTGGTGCAATTTGCCAGCTAAGGCCTTACCGATTTTATTCATGGTTGCAGCCCTTAGGTATGATTGATTATGGAACTATTGATTGGTTGGCTGGCTCGAGCCTCCTGCTTCCTACGACTCCAAAGAGTTCTCAAAGTTTTTTACTTTTTTTGGAACCCAACTCAGTGGTCTAGTTCAAGATCATGTTTAGCATACTCAACACCTGAAAAAATCTAGTGAGAACAATATTTTTAAATTGTGTTCAGGCAATGTTGATATCACTGGCAAGAACTTGTCCATCTTTAACTGTCCTTGAGAGGTTTTCAAGGATGACGCTGTCACAGGAGGCTTTGTGAATTGCTACAGCCCGTCTTGTGCTTGATAAACACTGCAGGAGCTGGAGATGGTGGTGTAGGTGGTAAACTTGAGGTGGTGGATGGGATCCCAGGTTAAGCGGGCTGCTTTGTCATGGATATTGCCAAGCATCCTCAGTGCTGTTGGAGCAATGCTCATTCAGTCAAGTGGGGAAAATTCCTTCTCAATCCAGAATTTTGCCATGTAGATACCGACACAAATGGGATGTGGTCACTACGGGTGATTGCAAAGGCTGTCTATAAAAAAAAAGGCAAAAGTGAGGACTGCAGATGCTGAAAACCAGAGTTTAGATCAGAGTGGTGCTGGAAAAGCACAGCAAGTTAGGCAGCATCCGAGGAGCAGGAAAATCGACATTTCGGGCAAAAGCCCAAGATATCTTGATCCTCTTAAAACCATTATTTACTGACTTGGTCATTGCCAGATGTATGTGCATGAGTTTCTGCCCTAGCAAGTTGTTATGTGCACTTGTTTAGGCTCCCTAGCAGTGTTAACTTTAGACCTGAAAGATTGATTAACTGTAATGTATTACAGAACAGAAAATCATACCACTGTTTGGAAAATATTAGAAATAGAAGACTGCAATCAAATCTATAGTAGGTTTTCCCAGATGACAGGCTATTAGATCAAATCACATTTGCTTCTCAGGCATCTATAAATTTGAACAATTGCATGGCTATTTGGTTTTTATAGGAGCTAAGCACAGCCTTAAAATCCTAAAGTCAAAATATTGACTGCTTCACATCAATATTGTAACTCACCTAAGGGTCTTTAAAATAAGTACCCAAAAACTGCTATTAACAAATTCATCTGAGATGCTTCCATAAAGCTAGATGGCAGTGAATTGAAACAGTCATAACCAGATTCAAGAGACTCAGCATTGACATGTTCCTTTAAAAGATATATGACTGCTATATCTGGTTTTGCTGTTTGGAGATTTTGGACTTTTTTTCTTTCGATTCTGGAAAAGTTGTGACACAGGCTGAAAGTAGATCCCACACGTTTGAACACAGTGCAAAATGGAGGCTGTCTTTCTTCCCACCTTCACTTACTTTGGTTGTAGGTCTGAATTACTTTGCTCTCTTGTCCTTCATAATTTATCATTTGCATGCTCTTTCTTCCACCTCCACTCCTGGCTCAAAGCCCCGGGCAAAATGTTCAATCAGCTGTAAAGAGAGTTGAAGGGAAGTCAGACAAGAGAAATCGAGAAGGGTTTTATTCTTTTGCAGATTTTCAAAGCGCGCTGGTGGTCCTCCTTATTCCACAAGGAAACAATTTATAGAACAGGGCCTACCATCCCTCTGCTCATAGTCACCTTTGTTTCAGGAGCATTGAATCCCAAAAGTACAAAGGAGATTTCCTGCAAAGTAGTCACTCAGAGTAGGGGAAGCTTTGTTGTGAAAAGCAAATATAGTATAATTTATAGAAAGACAGCATCTGGATGGGTGTGTGTGAACAGGCAGGGTTTAGAGGGATATGGCCCAAATGTTGGCAAATGGACTAGATTAGGTCGATATATCTGGTTGGCATGGATAAGTTGGACTGAAGGGTCTGTTTCCGTGCTGTATATCTCGATGATTCTATAAATAAATACTTGCAGTCAAATTTGTATCCTCATAAAGTACTTTCTGGACTACAGGATTTAAAGTTCTTCTTTACCAAAAACGTTCACTCTGGAAAAGATGCCCATGTATAATAACTGGCTTAGAAACCTAAGGCTTAAGTTTACTTTTTATGACCAAGTCAGAATTGTGTCAGGATTTTGTATCGAGGCCTGGTGGGATTTCTTGCCGTACTTTGCCTAACTTGTCTCCTTAATTATCTGCTCCATCCACGGCAACCCTCACCTCCAATTTTAGCCTCATTTTGCCACCTGCTGTGCTAAGAACAACTGGCCAGGTATTCTAGAATTCACCATCATCCCTTGTGCCCGCTTCATTGATAAAATTCCATTGTGCACCCAGACAAGGAGTGTTAGCTCAGAACACTCCTATACAGACATTTTTTCCCTAGAGATGGCTGAATTGGTGCCTTGCTTTGTGGGCAGGCTCCTGGAGATCCTGCTGAAGAGGGTGTTGCAGAGGTAGGGCTTCCTCTTCCCAAGCACTAGCAGTGAATGCCATGATACCAGTCCATGCCAGACTGATCGAAGGTATCTACCCAAATTAAAGCAGTCTCAGCTGTATGGCGGAATGGCTTGCACTGTTGAAATATGGTCAATGACCTTCAACTCTCCACCAGGGTAAGTGCCACCATCTTCCCTTCACACTGACTTTCTCTGTGCAACTGTACATACCAAGGAGCATGTCGAACCAATCTCCTGATTGTTTCCAACATCTCCCCTCACTCGCTGTCTCCAACTTAAGCCCTGACACCTTGCATGCCCTCTTTTCTACCTCTCTTGGGATATGTCCCCACCTGCACCAACAGAAATAGCCGGCCATTCACATTCATCTTCTTTAATTGCTGCCTTTCTATCTTTACAGGAAAAAAGCAATCTCCAATAAACCAGTAAGGCTCCAATAGTTGGCAAGCTGCCAGATACAGCCCCTCACTTTTCTGTGGAGAACATTCTGAATCTGACCACGGCTGATTGACCTTTCCTAAGCCCATGGACTGTATTGGAGGCTGCCTTTTGCCAACATAACCTGACTGAAGCCTGCTGACTGACAATCATGACAAGCTTCCTTCCTTTGTGAATGGGTGAAACAGCAAGATGGGATAGACCTATTAATGAACCTGGTTTCTCAGGCTGAGGGTCAAAGTGCAAAAGGGCAAGGCAGTGTGCTTTCAGCAGTGTCACAATAATAGACACTGCCGCAGCCTGAAAAAAGCAATGAAATGCAGTGACACCCTGTAAGTGGAACAGAGATGTGCCATGAGGGTTTTTAAAGACTGACATATAAATTGTAGCAATGTGTATGGATGTAAGGAGGTGTGTGGCTAGTGCCCATGGAGATAAGACCAAAAGACGATAAAACATAGGAGTTGAAGTAAGGCCATTTGGCCCATCAAGTCCACTCTGCCATTTAATCATGGCTGATGGGCATTTCAATGCCACTTAGCCAAACTCTCCCCCTAGCTCTTAATTCCCTGCGAGATCAAGAATTTATCAATCTCTGCCTTGAAGGCATTTAATGTCCCGGCCTCCACTGCGCTCCATGGCAATGAATTCCACAGGCCCATCACTCTCTGGTTGAAGAAATGTCTCCTCATTTCCGTTCTAAATTGACCCCCTCGAATTCTAAGGCTGTGCCTATGGGTCCGATTTAGAATCCCCACCTAACAGAAACAACTTCCCAGCATCCACCCTTTTTAAGCCATGCATTATCTTGTAAGGTTCTCTCCTCAACTTTCTAAACTCTCATGAATACAATCCCAGGATCCTCAACCATTCCTCATATGTTAGGCCGACCATTCGAGGGATCATCCGTATGAATCTCCGCTTGACACGCTCCAGTGCCAGTATGTCCTTCCTGAAGTGTGGGGCCCAAAACTCGACACAATATTCTAAATGGGACCTAACTGAAGCTTCATAAAGTCTCAGAAGCACATCGCTGCTTTTATATTCCAAACCTCGTGAGATAAATGGCAACATTACATTTGCTTTCTTAATAATGGACTCAACCTGCAAGTTAACCTTTAGAAAATCCTGGACAAGCACTCCAAGATCCCTTTGTACTTTGGCTTTATAAATTTTCTCACCATTTAGAAAATAGTCCATGCCTGTATTCTTTTTTCCAAAGAGCAAGATCTTGCATTTGCTCATGTTGAATTTCATCAGCCATTTCCTGGACCACTCTCCTAAACTGTCTAGATCCTTCTGCAGCCTCCCCACCTCCTCAGTACTACCTGCCTGTCTATCTAACTGCGAATCATCGACAAACTTCACCAGAACACCCCAATAATTCTTTCATCCAGATCATTGATATATAAAGTGAATAGCTGCAGCTCCAAACTGAACCCTGCTGGACACCACTTGTCACCAGCTGCCATTCTGAAAAAGAGCCTTTTATCTCAACTCTCTGCCTTCTATCAGACAACCAATCCTCAATCCATGCCAGTAGCTCACCTCAAACGCCATGGGCCCGCACCTTACTCAGGATCCTCCTATGAGACACCTTATCAAAGGCCTTTTGGAAGTCTAGATAGATAACATCCATGGGGTTTCCCTGGCGAACCTACTTGTTACCTCTTCAAAGAATCCTAGCAGGCTTGTCAGGCATCAACTTCCTTACTAAATCCATGCTGACTTGTTCTAATCCGATCCTGCACTTCCAAGAATTTAGAAATCGCACCCTTAATGATGGATTCCTAAATTTTACCAACAGCTGAGGTTCGGCTAATCAGCCTATAATTTTCTATCTTTTGTCTTGATCCTTTTTTGAACGAGAGGGTTACAACAGTGATTTTACAATCATCTGGGACTTACCCTGACTCCAGTGACTTTTGAAAGATCTCGACCAATGTATCCATTATTTTTTCAGCCACCTCCCTCAGAACTCTAGGATGTAGCCCATTGGGGCCAGGAGATTTATCAAGTTTTAGATATTTTAGTGTTTCTACCACATTCTCTTTTGTAATGGCTACTATATTCAATCTGGCTCCTGATTCTCCTTAATTGTTGGGATATTACTCATGTCTTCCAATGTGAAGACTGATGCAAAGTAGTTATTAAGTTCTTCTATTTCTGTACCTCCTAGCACTAGCCTTCCTGCATCAATTTGGAGCAGTTCAATGTCAACCTTTGCCTCTCCTGTGTTTCTTATGCATCAAAAGAAACTTTGACTATCATTTCTAATATTACTGGCTAGCCTACCTTCATATCTGATCCTCTCCTTCCTTATTTCTCTCTTTGTTATCCTCTGTTTTTGTAGTCTTCCCAATCTGCTGATTTCCCAGTGCTCTTGGCCACATTATAGGCTCTCTCTTTTTCTTTGATACCTTTCCTGACTTCCTTTGTCAGCCATGGCTGTCTAATACCCCCCTCCCCAGATAATCTTTCTTTTTTTTTGGGATGAACCTCTACACAGTGTCCTCAATTACACCCAGTAACTCCTGCCATTGTTGCTCTCCTGTCTTCCCTGCTAGGCTCTGCTTCCAGTCAATTTTCATCAGTTTCTCTCTCATGCAACTGCTATTATCTTTATTTAACTGTAACACCATTACATCTGATTTTGTCTTCTCTCTTTCAAAATGCAGACTGAAATCTGCCATATTATGATCGCTGCGTCCTAAGTTTTCCCTGACTTTAAGATCTTTTATAAAGTATGGCTCATTACATAGCACTAAGTCCAGAATAGCCTGCTCCCTTGTGGGCTCCATCAAAAGCTGTTCCAAATCGCCATTCTGTCAGCATTCCATGAATTCCCTTTCTTTGGATCCACCAGCAACATTATTCACCCACTCCATTTGCATATTGAAGGCCCCCATGATCACCATGACATTGCCTTTCTGATATGCCTTATCTATTTCCTGATACATCTTGCACCCCTGGTCCTGACCACTGTTAGGAGGTCTGTACATAACTCCCATTATGGTTTTTCTTTGCCTTTGTGGTTCCTCAACTCTCCCCACACAGACTCCACATCATCTGACCCTATGTCATTCGGTGCCAAAGATTTAATTTCATTCTTAATTAACAAGGCAATCTTTCCCCCTCTGCTCACCTCCCTGACTTTTCAATAAGTTGTAAATCCTTAGATGTTTACCTGCCAGTCCTGAACCCACTGCAACCTAGTCTCTGTGATGCCTACCACATCATAATCATTCACGATGATTTGTGCCGTTAATTCATCTACTTTGTTATGAATACTACGAGCATTCAGATAAAGTGCTTTAATGCTAATTTTCTTATCCTCATGATTTCCAACATCTGTCGTAATATGTCCTAAATTATCCTACCTTTTTGCTTCATTCCTAGTCTGCCTTGAACTTAAACCCTGCACACATGCTAACCTTCTACTTGACTCCATACTCCCTGTTGTGTTCCCTTTCCCTTCCCCCTGACTCACAAGTTTAAAGTCCAAGTGACCACCCTATTTATTCTTTTCGCCAGAACACTGTTCTAGATTGCTTCAGGTGGAGACCGTCCCATCAGTACAGATCCCCCCGGTTACAAAACTGTTGCCAATGTCCCATGAAATGGAATCCCTCTTTCCCACATCAATCTCTTCGACACATGTTTACTTCCCTAATTTTCTTATCCCTATGCCAATTAACACATGGCTCAGGCAATAATCCAGAGATTATGACCTTCAAGGACCTGTTCTTCAATTTCCTTCCTAGTGCTTGATACTCCCCAAACAGGTCCTCCTTCCCCGCTTTGCCTATGTTGTTAGTGCCAACATGGAGCACAATGACTGGATCCTCCCCCTCCCACTCCAGTATTCTTTCAAGCCGGTTGGAGACATCCTGCACCTTGGCACCAGGTGGGCAACACATCATGTGGGACTCCCGATCTGGCATACAAAGGATACTATCTGTCACCCTCATTGTCCAATCCCCTATAACATCTGCTTGTTTTTTTGTTCCGCCCTCTTGAATGGCCTTCTGCACCATGGTGCCATAGTCAGCTGGCTCATCCTGTCCACAGCCCTTTTCCTCATCCATACAGGGAGCAAAAATCTCATATCTGTTGAACAAGGTCAAGGGCTGAGGCTCCTCCACCCCTGAACTCAGAATCCCCCTACCTGCCTCACTTTCAGTCACACCCTGTTGTCCCTGATCATTAACTGAATTTGAATTACTTAATCTACTGGGTCTGACTGCTTCTTGAAACAAAGTGTCCAGGTAACTCTTCCCCCTCCCAAATGTGCCACAGAATTTGAAGCGCAGATTCCAGATCATCAATTCTGATCCAGAGTTCTTCCAGCAACCAACACTTGCTGCAGATGTGGTCACTGCCGTTCACAATGGGATCAGCCAGTTCCCACATCATACAGCTACAGCACATCATCTGTCCAGCCATCTCTACTTATTTAATTAATGTACACAAATTTATATGTTAAATAATTTCTGGTATTTCTCTAGCTCTTATTCAACTAACCAACTAACAGTAAACTTTTAATCAATCATATGATACATAAGAACTATCAATTGAAATGCCTTACCTCAGCAACACATGAGAGTAATGTCAGGCACTGCCCAAATATATACCTGGCAGCCCTCTGCTCCTCACTGTGGCCTCTCCCTCTGCTACTCCTTTAAAAATGGTTCTCTCCGCCCTCTCTCTCCTCGCAGCTCTGTAAAAATGGAGGCCCGACACCTGAGGTAAGTCCCTTTTTTAATGGGAAAACTTACTCTTCCCAGCAGCCCTCGCTTCTCTCCACCCTCTCTCCTCGCTGCTCTGTAAAAAAGGAGAATGTTGGTGTCCAAAATGCAGTGTCCAAAATGCAGGTCTTTTGACATCAATCCAGCAATAATACCGAAGACCTGTGCTCTAGAACTTACTGTTTCCTGGCCAAACTGTTTCAGTACAGTTACAATACTGGCATCTACCCAATAGTGTGAAAATTTGCCACATGTACTCTCTGTCCTGTACACAAAATGCAGGATAAATCCAACCAGAGCAATTACCACCCCATCAGACTACTCTCGGTCATCAGTAAAGTGAAAGGTGTCATCAACAGTGCTACTAAGCAACACCTGCTCAGCAATAACCTGCTCGGTGACACTCAATGGGTATAATCAATGAAACCCCCACAATCAACATCCTGGGCATTACCATTCACCAGAAACTTGACTGGACTCATCACATCAATAGAGTGGCTACAAGAGCAGATCAGAGGTTGGGAATATTGCAGTGATTAACTCACCTCCTGACTCCACAAAGCCTGTCAATCATCTACAAGGCACAAGTCAGAAGTGTGATGAAATACTCCACAATTGTCTGGATGGATGCAGCTTTAACAACACTCAAGAAACGTGACACCATCTTGCAGCCCGCTTGATTGGCACCACGTCCACAAACATCTACTCTCTGCACCACTGATGCACTGTTCCTATGATCTATAAGATGCTTTGCAAAAATTCACTGAAAATCCTTAGACAGAATCTTCCAGACAAACAACCATTTGCATTTTGAAGGACAAGAGCAGCAGATGCATAGGAATACAACAATGTGCAAGTATCCCTCTAAGCCACTCACCATCCTGACTTGGATAAAATCCCCATTCCTTCACTGTGGGTCAAAATCCTAGGCTTCCTCCCTTAGGGCATTGTGGGTCAATCCACAGCAGTTAGACAGCAATAATTTAAGAAGACAGCTCACTACCACCTTCTCCAACGTAACGCTCACATCTTATGAGTGAATTTAGAAAATTCCTGCTTATTTAGTACTTTTCAGAAGATAGAATGGTGAATATTAATGGTGATTTACACCATTAACAGGGTGTTTAATAAATAATAATTCCCCTTAATTGGCAATTCTCTGCTGCCCAGAGAAATCTTATTGTGCCATTTGCGAAAAGCATAAAAGAAGATGCAAGATGTTTCCAAAGTCATGATAGGCCTCATCATATTTCTCATCCAGTTCTGCCACAAATATTGCCTAGGACCACATCACTCTAATGTGTACAAGATTCTGTCCCCACCAATTAAAATACAAACTTAAATGGAAACTGTTGAACCAACATGTCAATGAAGAGGAAGCGACAGAGAGAGATGGTCAGTCACATTCAACGTACATTCTTGCAGTGCTAGATTAGTATAAACCTGGTATAACAGCAAGATCACAGGCACCAGATACTGACTACTCATAATTTCTAATATGTCTACAGTTACATCACTGGGCCCTGTCACACCTTTCTGACAAGGACCAGGGCTGACAAATCACTGTTACTTAATAATCAAAGAGCCAGTTACAGAGCTATGCAATTTACAGCAAGAAAATAAAGAGGGTGAATTTATGTAGCAGTATTAATAAAACAAGACATTCATAAAATATTTTACACCCTGTGAGGTATTTTTGAATCCACCATATTTACCAGTACTACAAGAGGTTCTGTAACCAACATGGATCAGGAGTATGACAGTGACAGATAAGGTCATCCACCTCTTTCAAAGTTTATGCCCCAATCTTGTAATATCAATCAATACCCACATGTGTGTCAAAGATGAGACTGGTATGTTGACCTTGATTAGATGAGCCAATGGGCCAAGGATTGACAGATGAAGTTTAATTTAGATAAATGTGAGGTGTTCCATTTTGATAAGGCAAATCAGGGCAGGACTTATGGACTTAGTGATAAGTTCCAGGGGAATGTTGCTGAGCAAAGAGACCTTGGGATGCAGGTATATCATTCCTTGAAGGTGGAGTTGCAGGTAGACAGGGTAGTAAAGAAGGCATTTGGTACAAATGTCTTTGATGGACAGTACATTGAGTATAGGAGTTGGGAGTTTATGTTGTGATGTACAAGACATTGGTTAGGGCACTTTTGGTCTCCCTGCTATAGTAAAGATGTTGTTAAGCTTGAAAGAGTAGAGAAGAGATTTACAAGGATGTTTCCGGGGTTTGAAGGTTTGAGCTACAGGAAGAGCCTGAATAGGCTGGGGCTGTTTTTCCTGAAGCATCGGAGGCTGAGGGGTGACCTTATAGAGGGTTGAAAATTCATGAGTAGCATGGATAGGGTGAATAGCCAATGATTTTTTCCCAGGGTAGGGGAGTCCAAAACTGAAGCACATGGATTTATGGTGAGAATGGAAAGATTTAAGAAGAACCTAAGGGGCAACTTTTTTCATGCAGAGGGTGGTACGTGCATGGAATGAGCTCCCGGAGGAAGTGGTGGAGGCTGGTACGATTACAGCATTTAAAAGGCATCTGAATAGGTATATGAATAGGAAGGGTTGAGAGAGATATCGGACAAGATTAATTTCGGATATCTGGTTAACATGGAAGAGTTAGACTGGAGTGTTTTTTTCTGTGCTGTACATCTCTATGACTCTATGACTCTACTAGAATGACACCAGGATTGATTAATTTTAGATAAAAGGAAAGATTAGGTAACTTGGATTTATTCTCCTTGGACCAGTGAAGATTAAGAAGCAACCTTTCTTCAACATTATGAACAAAACTGATAAGGTAAAGAAGGATATTCTGTTTCCACTAGTTTATGTGTCAGTAACTGGGCATCATAATTTCAAGATTGCCAGGAAGAGAGCTAGGAGTGAGACGAGACAAACTTCTTCTTTACTCAGAGAGTTGTTAGGATATGGAATGTGCTGCCTGAAAGAGTTGTGAAGGCAGATTCCATGCAAGTTTCAAGGACAGCTAGATATATATTTGAAAATAATCAATTTAGAGTGCAATAGAGATGGGGGTTAAATAATGGGACCTGTTTTGGAAGTCAGTGCAGGCATGATGGGTCAAATGGCCTCATTGTATACTGCAAATTCTCTGGTTCTACGTTACATGAAGGCAATTTGGCTTTCTACTTTTTAACCACCTCTCGGCTGAGTGGAATAAATATATTTATACGTTATCAGATGGCCAACACATTTCAATTAGGAACTAGATCAAAATGATGGATTCAGTACGACACCTCATTGGGGCAGTGTGCTGGAAATCAAACCCCATTACTCCTGGAGGTGTTTATGCAAAATTCCACTCTACCTGTTTTTCCAGGTTGAAAGAAAACATTGAGCAGGTATCCAAACTTCAAAACGATTATGTTTTATTAAAAATAAATAAACTCTATTAATAATAATGAATCGTTGATGTATATCACCATTCATTAAAGTTCTAACCCCTTATAAACTATTTGTCTACACAGACACGTATACAGACAGCAGGAAATATTATGGCTGTTTTGGAGAGAGAAACAGATGAGGAAGCTAGTTCAGTTCTCTGCCAGTGGTCCAATGATTTCTGCCCAAAAGTTCATACCCCAATCTATGCAGCTACCTGGGAGTCATGCATGTTATTGGTGGCTAGTAGGAGACCTTTGTCATTGATAACTGGTCATTTGTCCATAGACCAATCAGCTACTGGGAACTCCATTTGTCCATAGCCCTTTGGCTCCAGCTCATTTGTAACCAGACGTCCGCTACCAGTTGACCAAACTGCTGTGTAAATGGCAATTTAGTACAGAAAAGTAAAATAAAATGACTGTTACACTAATTGCAAAGTTTTCTTGAGTGAAAGAATCAGCAACTATATTACCTACTAACCCTGAGAAAACAATAATGGCATGGTATCAAACACACAAGTGCAGGTAATGAGTTTAAAAAAGGGAGATATCTGGTGCAGACTTGAAAAGCACTGACTGTTCAAAAGTGACTAGAATCCTTCAGATGTTATAATTTTAACTTCTACCGATTATTTAAATAGTGACTGGTATTTCCATTGTAGAGAAATTTGTAGATATCCTTGAGCTCTCAGTGATTGGTACTTTTTCAAATGCACTTGTCAACCAGGCATAACCTTATGAGGATGACAGAAGCAGGCAGTGACTTCAATTTCTGTCCTTAATATTTTTTTTTTCTCCTCGCTTTGCTACTCAAAAACAGCTACTGCAATATGCTATGCTTTTACATATTACCAAGTCTGGCTCCATTGTCTATTCAAACCAAATAGTTGCAAGCAACCTTTTTCTGTTGAACATAGCACTTATCCTACAAGGTGAATTAAAAGAGATGATGTGAATTTCCTAGTAGCACATTTACTTGATTTCCATGTCTTTAGATAAAGTGAAGATTTCATTGCAGTCAGTTTCATTTATTCCCCATTGATCTTCTGCATTTACCTCAATCTGTGGCCAAATGATCATAAGAATATTTTTGTTCAGTATTCCTCCTTTTTTGAAAAAAAGTCATGATACATAGCAGGTATAAAGTTAGATACTGGAAGTTATAATTTGAAGGTCCTTTTTTTATTATTGTAACAACCATCATTTACTCGTACTCCCGCTACATGCCCCTACATACTTCATCCTGACTTGGTATTATATTGCATTGCTTCATTACTGCTAGATCAGAATCCTAGAACAATCTATATTCAGGTCTTAGACAAAGAGACAGAGTGCAATGTATCTATGTTTGCTGATGATTAAAAGCTAGCAGAATAGCAAGGAGGACAGAGAGATTGTAATGAGATTCAGACAGATTCAGTGGATGGGTGACAAGGTGGCAGATGGGAAGTAAAGTGGGGAAGTTTGATGTTATTTACTTTGTTCATAAGAATAATTTTTGAAAAGCATGAAACTTCTAAATGTTGATGTTCAGAGAGACTTGGGTGCTCATGTTCAAGGAACTGCAGCTACAGCAAGAGGTTAAGAAAGCAAGCGGCATGTTGGCGTTTATTGAAAGGTGTTGAGGGGAATTAAAAATTGTACAGTTTTCTGGTGAGACCACACCTAGAGTGCAGTTTTGGTCTCCACATTTCAGAAAACTTATACTTGTGTTGGAAGTGGTAGAGTGAAAGTTCACTAAATTGGTCTCCTGGCTGAAGGTTTGTCCTATGATGAGAGGTTAAATTAATTGGGTCAATATTCTTAGATTAGATTACTTACAGTGTGGAAACAGGCCCTTCGGCCCAACAAGTCCACACCGACCCGCCGAAGCGCAACCCACCCATACCCCTACATCTACCCCTTACCTAACACTACAGACAATTTAGCATGGCCAATTCATCTGACCTGCACATCTTTGGACTGTGGGAGGAAACCAGAGCACCCGGAGGAAACCCACGCAGACACGGGGAGAATGTGCAAACTCCACACAGTCAGTCGCCTGAGGCGGGAATTGAACCTGGGTCTCTGGCACTGTGAGGCAGCAGTGCTAACCACTGTGCCACCGTGCCGCTCTGGAGTTTAGAAGCACAAAAGGTGAACTCATCAAAACAATTTTGAAGGGTTTTAATATGATAAACACAGGTTTCAGATGACTGGGAAACCTAAAAGAAGCAGAGGCACAGTCTCAGGATAAAGGAATGATTATTTCTTTATTCAAAACATTGTGCAATTTGGAATTCTTAGCCCAGAGGGTGGTCCATCATTTGAATAGATTTCACTGGGACAGATAGATTTTTGGTCTTTCAGAGTAATAGTAGGTATCAAAAACAGAAAGGAAAACAGCTGAAAACTGAGATCAGCCATGATCACGGTGAATAAGAGAGCAGCTGTAATAGGCTATACAATATCCTCTTCCTTATATATTGAGTGCTTTTGTGCATACCCAACAGCGCTGGAGATATATCAATACCAGATGAACTGCAGTAGTTCAAAATTACAGCTCAATACCACATCCAAAGAGCAATTACCATGGGCAATAAATGTTGGCCTTTCCAGCGATGTCTACATGTCATGAAAAACATAAGGCCATAAGAAATAGGAACAGAAGTAGGCCATTCAGCCGCTTGAGCCTGCTGAGCCATTTTGTGAGATCATGACTAATCCAACATTGCTTATGTCCATTTCCTGCTCTTTCCCCGTAATGTCTGATTTTCCTAATAATTATGAATCAATATATCTCAGCCTTAAACATACACAAGGACTTTGCCCCCATGACTCTCTGTGGCAAGGAGTTACAAAGACTCACAACCCACTAAGAGAAGAAATTCCTCCTCAATTCAGTCTTAAATTGGTGACTCTTCAGTCTGGGTGATGACCTCTGGTCTCAGATCTCATACTTCCATGAGAGGAAGCATCCACTCAGCATTTATCCTGTCAAGCTCCTTAAGAATCCGAAATGTTTCAATGAGATCACCTCTCATTCTTATAAACTCCAGTGAGTAGAGTCCCAACCTGTTTAACTTTGGCTCAAAAGACAATCCACCAACAGAGGTTAACTCTCTCTCTGCACTGCCAAAACTGCCCATAGGTAAGAAAAGTTCTGACATACTCTGACATACTCAACATGACTCCCTCAAGCATATGTGCTGCACTCTTCAGAAAGTGTGCTACCGTGCTGACATAATCAAAGTGCTATAAGATATTTTCTTCTGGGGTTGCTGGCAGAATTTTCTTATAGGACAGTGATGATTGAAGACATCATGCTTCCAGGTTTTTTGATTATATTCCCATAAAATAGGATACCCAAAAATAATCCTTTACATGTGTACTCATTTAGGATAATAGAGAACATTCTGGGATCAGAGATAGTGAAGATATTAACGAAATGAAGCTTTATGGCATTTCCCCATGGATTGCAGATAATAAGGAGCTCACAAGCCTGTCTCTATAATCAATAAATGATGCTAATCTATTAGACGGAGAAATTTCTGTTTCAGTCTCTCAGGAATAGTGTTGATACCCTTTTCCATCCAGCAGCCAGCACCCGACCTGGAGGTTGAAGGATAGCAGCATGGACACTATTGAGCTTGTTTGATGTAGAAAAGGCCTCAGAGGCTGTAGGGGTTTTGCAAAAGAAAGGTGCAGAGGCCTAAGAAAAAGCTGGGGGATGGCTTAAACTTGAGTTGGAATCTACAATTTAGACCTGATTTTAATTCTATTTTAGTAACTGGCTTTAGCGAATCAAACAAATAAACAGAATCATCCAGTGCTATTGAAAAAGAGTTTTGTTTTTGTTTTGAGCTGTTCTTTCAAGTGTTGTTAAAGCACTACAACTTCAACACCTCTATCTTTGTTCAATAATGAATTCTTCAAAAACACATTTTCTTGATTTGTCATTGACATTGGTATCGCCCTCTCACTGTAGATATTTGGTTTTTGTAAGCGTCCCACTTCAATCTCTTGAAGAGCAAAGCACACACTTCGAAAAAAAATGTGAGACTATTGCAGATGGGCCAATGGGCCTTTTCTGTGCTTTATGGTTCTACTACCGAGACCATGTCTTAGATCAGTGATTCTCAACTGTTTTTTGGCCACAGCCCCCCTAGGTGCTCTTCACAGGTTCCATGACAGGTTCCTTTCAAGCAGGGAGGCAACACAGATAGACATGCTGATCTTTGTATAATGAAGTATGGCGATAATGGATGCGAGAACAATTGATTGAATACGTTGATCTGGTGCAGTCTAATTCACGGCTGACTCTGAAGTGAGGCTGTATGGGAGGAGCTTAAGCAATTAATTTACCAAGTGTGCCAAATTCAAATGGTGTGTTGGAAAGATATTATAAAAGGAAGGAAACTATTGACTCTAATAAAGGTTATTGCTTGGGTATTTCATCAGTTCAGTTACCAGGGCCCCTATAAAACCTTGGGGCTCCCGTTTTCACAGTTTTCACTCTGTGACTCCCTTCAGGGCCTCTAAGAGGGCTATATGGCCCCCATTGAGAATGGCTGCCTTAGATGATAGAAGATTTACAGGACAAATACCTAGAAAGGGCTAATTGCGTTATGAGGAGAAGTTGGACTGGTTAAACTTATATCCACTGGAGGTTAGAAGTAGAAGCAGTGAATTGATTGAAGCCTTTAACATCTTGAGCAGCCTTGCTGGGTTTAATATGGAAAGGATGTTTCCTCTTTAGGAAAATTTTGAACAGGGCTCAGTGTTTAAAAAATAACGAGTTACATTTAACACAAAGACAAGGATTTTTTTCTCAAAGAGGGGCTTGCATATTTGAAATTCTCTTCTTAGAAGACAATGAAAGGAGAGTCATGAATATTGTTAAGTCACGGTAGATAAATTCTTAATAAACAAAGAAGTGAAAGGTTATCTGGGATAAGTGGGAATATGAATTCATTATCAGCTATGATTTTATAGAATAGTAAAGCAAGCTTGAGGGGCTGTTTGGCCTATTCCTAGACTTGATTTATATGATCACATATAAGCCAGAGAAAATGAATTTATTAACCATACGAATGAGCTTTGTGCCTTCATGCTATCATGCAATAAATCCTTTTGTTAACTAAGCGCAATGTTTCTTCAGTGGTTTCATGACTGATCATAAAATAGGCCCGAGCCAAAGACTAGCTTTAGGATGATTGGGGACAACAAATTGCGTCAAACATCCCTTGCTCTGAACCACATATTGTCAGATGTTGCAGATACTATGATGTGCTTCATATAGGGTGAGGGCATGAATGTTGGCCAACTGCTGCCTGAATTGCTGTGCTCTTCCAGCACCACTGATCCAGAATCTGGTTTCCAGCATCTGCAGTCATTGTTTTTACCTCGTTGGATTTTGCCTGTCCTCGGATGCTGCCTGAATTGCTGTGCTCTTCCAGCACCACTGATCCAGAATCTGGTTTCCAGCATCTGCAGTCATTGTTTTTACCTCGTTGATTTTAACCCTACTGCGAATCCTCTTGCAAGGATGCCTGCTTTTTCCCTGTCTGCCCTGATGTGGAACATTTTCTTTTGCAAGGAGACATAAGTATGAATTTAGGGAGACAAAAGTAGCTGGAAGAGCTATTAGTGGCAGTACACCAAGCAAGAAGTATGCTGAAGTGTCACTGGTGAATGAGCAGGAAGCACAGAGGTTAGGAAGGGTTCATAGTTTTGGAGGATGAGGTGGGTGAGATGCATTGAATGGAGATGTTATATACAACAGTGAGAGTGAGAGACCATTCGCCTTGGTGGGAGGTGTGTGCAATGCCAGAGTTAGAGTAAATGGAGAAAAGGTGGCACTCACTCTTGGAGCGTGTGGAAGGTCATTGAAATTCTTTCTACATTGCTGGATGTTTCTTCTCATCCAGGACACACTACTGATCTGGGTGACAGCAACTGGTACTACAGATATCTTAGATGATCTGCTTTCCTCTCCATCACACTGTCCACCAAAATCTCCAGGCTCGTGAACCAGCAAACCAACATCACTTTCTTAGCCATGTCCTCAGGATTAATGGTTGAGTACTGATTTTGATGAGTAGATGCAGTCCTGCAGAACTTAATGCAGCTAGGATTTAAATATCATGCCTTCTGTGTAAATCCCAGAAGTCCCTGGCAGCAGAAAACACTTCTGCCTCATGGGCCACACAAGTGAATGTGGAAAACACCATGGTGTCCAGAAGAATAATTACTGAGGCAAGCAGTGTGAGACAAGTCATTATGGGTCAGGGTGGGAAATCCCCCAAAAATGACACTTTACCTAAAACATGGAAATCAATTAGCACAACACAGATTTGTGAAAGGGAAATTATTTTTAACCAATTTAATGGATTTCTTTGGAGGAAGTAACATGCTGTAGATGAAGGGGAACAGTCAATGTACTGCCCTTCGATTTCCAGCATTTAATGCGGTGCCACATCAAAGGCTATTATGCACAATAAAATATCATGGCATAGGGGTAATATATTGACACGAGTGGAAGATTGGTTAGCTAACAGGAAACAGAGAATAGGCATAAATGAGTCATTTACTGGTGGAAATATTTAATGAGTGATGCACCATAGGGCTCAGTGCTGGGACTTCATTATTTTACAATCTGTATAAATGACTTGGATGAGAGACTGAAGGAATGGTTGCTAACTTTGCTTCTGACACAAACAAAGGTGTGTAACTTGTAAAGAGAATATAAGGAAGTCTTTAAAAAAGAGATATAGACAGATTAAGTGAGTAAGCAAAGAATGGCAAATGGAAGGGGGCAAGATGCAAAATTGTCTATGTTGTTGGAAAGAATAAAAATAATCTTATTGGTTAGATTAAAATGAAATCATGTACAAATGTCCTGTCAAGTCTGCTATAGTCATGTGACATTCTAGGCAAACATCATAACCTCAATAAAAGTCCTCACGCTGAACATAGTGCTGTGTTGCACACTCGAGAAACGGGTTTGAGTTGATTGATTGATTGATTGATTGTTTTATTGTCATGTGTACTGAAGTACAGTGAAAACTTTCTTTATGAGCTGTACAGGCAGATCATAAAATGCAAGGGTGTACAGATCAAAGCTTGTAAAAAGACTTAGATAGAAGCATACAAGCTACATTGCACAGGGTGTGTGGTAAACGAGATCAGCGTTAGCAAAATCAATATTATTTGAGGCTAGAGAGTCCATTCATTGGTCTAATAACTGCAGGGAAGAAGCTCTTCCTGAACCTGCTGGTGCATGTGTTCAGGCTTCTGTATCTTCTACCTGAAGGGAGATGTTGGAGGAGAGTATGACTGGAGTGTGATGGGTCTTTGATGATGTTGGTAGCCTTTCTGCAGCAACAAGATGTGGAAATTTTAAAAGCATTGAAGTCATGCTCTCAGGCCCAAGTGAATGTTATGCGTTAATGGTACATATTTAATATTAAGGACCAAAGGGAGAAAAGAGACCACTGATCAATATGTAATGTCATTATCTCAATTTGCTGAAACCTGTGAATTTGTGCAACTAAAAGGTAGGTTAATTAAAAAATAGAATCACCTGAAGCATAAGAGATCCCATAATGCAGCATGATAACAAAGAGACAAGAATGTGACTATTGAAGAACATATCAACAAATGTAGAAGTTCTGAGCTTATAAATCAATAACTAAAGTACATACTTTGGAGGACAGGTTATTTTGCAGAAAGAGTCCAGATATGTTCACCTATGTTGAAAAACTTTTCAAGTGCAACAATGTGAAGAAAAACAACAAGTATTCAAAGATGGGCCAAAAGAACAATTAAACTTGAAGGACAAATTGTAAATATTACAGAGGTCACCACATCAGACAAAAAAAGGCATGTCCAGCATAGAATATAAATGTGTTTTAACTGCAAGAAGCGAAACCACTTCTCATACAAGTGTTTAACTTGGAAACACGCAAACAAGCCTATAAAGAACATAAAAACGATTGCTACAAATGATTCAGAGAAGTCAAGCATGGGAACTAGAGAGATTTTGGATTCAGATGATTTAATCTACACTGTAGAACAGGTTGTCAAAGTCAAGACTAAAGGAGAAAAATGTTTTCTTTAACTACTGTGATGAAGGCAGCAGATCAAAAGTATCAAATGAATATGAAGTGTTTCTCTCTCAACATTATGACCTTATCAAGCCTGTATAAAGTTATACCAGATGACTTTACAAAAATAATACCCCCAGGACAAAGTAGAAACTCTGTGATGGAACAATGCTCATCCAAAGCGGACAAACTAATCCAAGAGCCCAATGCTATGGCAAGGCTGAAGATCCGAAATTCCAGCTGTTAAACACAAAACGAAAACCGCATATTGTACCGGGAGCAAGTCAAAAGTTCAGACCAACAGCACAAAATAATCCAGAAGAGATTTACAAATTTTCACATCAACTGATGAATAACAAACAACATAAGACAGAGTGGGTCCAACTGGAGGAATACAAAAGAGCCTTGATACCAAAATCACAAAATGAAAAGATTGCCGTATCAGACACAGTTAATGCAACTTAAGGAAATAGATGTCAAAGGAGACAGTGCAAATCAGCAGAGTCAGCTGAGAGCATTTTAAACATAGTTACAGGAGTCAGCCATTCAATCCCTCAAGCCTGTTCTGCCATTCAATGAGATTATGGCTGGTCTGTGGCCTATCTCCATATGCCAGCATGTGTGCCATATTTCTTAATATCTTTGCTTCATAAAAGTTTTTTCTATTTCAGATTTAAAATTATCAACTGATCTAGTATCAACTGCCATTTGTAGATGAGAATTCCAAACATTTATTACCCATTGTGTGAAGAAATGTGAACATCCTTTCTGAACTGCCTGGTCCTGATTTTTAGATTATTTCTCCTGCTTCAGTAATCTCCAACCAGTGGGGACAGTTTATTCTTATTTATCCTGACTTTTCCTGTTAATATCATAAAGACTTTGATCAGAACACCCTCAACCTTCTAAATTCTAGAGAAAACAAGGGTTTTAAAAAATCCAAAAGGACGGCAGATGCTGGAAATCAAAATCAAAAACAAAATCAGAACTTGTTGCAAAAACTCAGCAAGTCTGGCAGCATCTGTGGAGAGAAAGTAAAACTAATGGTTCGAGTCCAGTGAAGAAGGGTCACTGAACTCAAAACATTGGCTCTGCTTTCTCCCTATAAATGTTGCCAGTGATGTTACATTTTTCCTAATTTCTCCAAATTTCTGTTTTTGTTCCTAATTTGTATAATCTCTCCTCATAATGTAATGCCTGAAGTTCAGATATCATGATTGCAAACCTCAGCTGTACTCGTTCTAGGGCCAATATATCCTTCCCAAGTTGCAGCGTCCAGGTCTGCTCATAATATTGAATGATGTCAAACCAGGGTTTTGTACATTTGGGGTGTAACATCTGCATCTTTGTACTCCAGTCCCCATGATAAAAAAGGCCAGCTTTCCATTAGCTTTCTTGATTATTTTGGCAACTGCTCATGGTATTTTACGTATCAATGCACCTGACCCCCAAGACTCTTTGAATATCCACTTATTTAAATTCATATTGTCTAGAAAGTACACTAATCTGTACTTTTTTTAATCCAAAATGCATAACCTAACACTTATTCACTTTGCACTCCATTTACCACTGTTTAGCTCATTCACCTGTCTACTGTTATCCATTTGTAATTTTACATGCTAACATCTACTGTCTGTGATGCCACCTAACATTATGTCATCAGTATATTTGGATATATGATTCTCCAGGCCATTCAAGTTGTTACTAAATAATGTGAATAATTGAGACACTAACACAGATCCTTTTGGGACACCGCTTGTCACATCCTGCCAGTTTGAGTCCCTACCCATTATCCCTATGTTCTGTTACCTGCCATTCAACCAATTTCCTTGCCACGTCAATGGTTTGAAACCAAACCAGACAGCACTTCATTCTAGCCTGCAGAAATTGGAGAAAAAGCTACAAACCACAAGTATATCATCACAAGCCCCAAATACTATAAAGATTGTGGGTACCATACATGTAAATAAATGGACAAAAGTGGGTGTAGATGGAATAGCAAACAGTTGCTATTGCATGAAAACTATCAAGTATATATTTGGTAACTTCGATAAATGATAATTTTATGATAATGCATGCAATTTTATTTCTCTCTCTTTGCAAAGAAGGGGGAAATTTGGATTAAAAAGCAATCTATGTACTAATGCCATTTCAAACCTGCATAGTCATGTAACATCTACCATAAGGCATGAATACTGTAGACTGACATCATAACCTCATTTCAATAATGTCCTCCTACTAAACATAATATGATACTGTATACTGAAAGCACATTATCTAAATAGTATGAGATTACAGAGCTCTGAGTTGCTAAAGGATTTGCTGTCTGAGGGCATGACCTCCAAAGGTCTGGGATGGAGATCCAGCAGATAATTAGGAAAGCTAATGGATTGTTATCATTCTGTGTTAGGGGAATTCAATGCAAAGGATACACATTCAATAGGACATTTGTGAGACCACATATAGTGTACAGTATTTGTCTCCTTATTTAAGAAAGGATGTAAATGCATGGAAGCAGTTCAGAGAAAACTTATCAGATTAGTACTTGGAATGGGTAAGGTTGTCTAATGCAGAAGGGTTGGACAAGCTAGAGTCACATCCCATGGAGTGTAAAAGAGTAAGAGGTGACTTAATTGAACAATTTAAAATTGTGAGTGATCTTGTCAGCATGGATATGAAGATATTTCCTTGTGTGGGTAAATCTAGCATTAGTGTTCTGCGTTTCAAGACAAGTGATCACTCAATTAAGGCAAGGTTTTGTGAGTCTTTGGAACTTTTTTTTTCAAATGTTGGTAAAAAGCAGAGTCTTGAATTTTTTCATGTAGAAGTTAATGTATTCTTGTTAAGTTTTGGATTAAAATATTAGAAAAATGCTACAATTTAATTGAGCAGCAGAGTAGGCTATAGGGGCCAAATGGCCTACTACTATTCCAAATTTATACCTTTGTATGTGCAGCAGCTTAAAAGCACACAGAGACTATCAAGATACTTTGTGGGAGATAGTTGGTTTGTAAAGGTCATTGTAGGACAGCCTGTCACTAGAAATGGAAACAGTGAAGATTAGGGTGGTGCTGGAAAAGCACAGCAGATCAGGCAGCATCTGAGGAGCAGGAAAATCGACGTGTCTGGCAAAAGCCCTTCAGCAGGAAAGAATGGAAACAGTGAAGTCAAGGAAGGAAAGAGAATGGAAAAGTCAAAGGTAGACCCGATGAAGGAGAGAAAAGGATGGAAATTGGAAGCAACATTGCTGAAATCTTTCAATTCCAGACAAGAGCAGGAAGCAACACTGATTGATGTATCAGAGAAAGAGTTGTGGAAAGGGGCTCCCAAATAGAACCGAAGAAGGAATGTTCCACGTATCCCACTAAGAGACAGGTCACTGGGCCTGAAACTGTGGCAATCTATCACGTTGAAGGTGATATTCCCCCATGCTCCATTTTAATTTTTGAAAGACAGCTGCCAGTTTCCAACTTCATTGTCCATTACATCTTGTCTTTGTCTATTCTAGTTGGGTAAAACACAATGTGCTAAGATAATGGGTCACACTCTGTCTGGGCTGTTTGTAAGGACTCCCTTGATTGAGTAACAGAACCTTATTTTCAACAAGATAATCACTCTGGTCCATCAGTTTCTGATTGAAGAATGGCCAGAACTGTAACTACATTCAGTTTCATAAATCATAGAACCCCTGCACTATGGAACCAGACCATTTGACCCATCAAGTCCACATTAACCCTTCGAAGAGCATCCCACCCAGACACCATACCTCTGTAACCCTGTGTGTCCTGTGGCTATTCCACCTAGCCTGTATATTCCTGGATACTGTGGGCAATTTAGCATGGCCAAGCCACCCAACCTGCATATCTTTAGCCTGTGGGAGAAACTAGTGCTCACAGACGAAACCTACATTGACATGGGGAGAATGTGCAAACCCACATAGAAAGCCGCCCGAGAGTGGATTCGAACCTGGGTCCCTGGCGCTCTGAGGCAGCAGTGCTAACCACTGAGCTACTATGCCACCATTTCAGTCAGGAGGTTGCATAATTCTAGTGCAGCGAGTAGCAACTGGTCTCAATTTAGCCATCCTTGTAGTGCATCCGGCATTTGATAGTTTAGCATACTCCTCTCTGCAGTAGGACATGAAAGACTCAAACAGGGAGGGCCATGGATGTTTGAAAAAAAAAATTATTCCAATGAATGCAGCACAAGCTATATCACACAAATACAGTAGGTGATCTGCCGAATGCTTATATACATCTGCTGTATGATTATGATAACTTGATCTCCCACCCAGTAAATTCCTAAGAAAGACAGAATTGTACATTAGAGCATGCTGGTGAACAGTTCAGGGCAAGACTAAATTAGCTCCATTTTCTTGTGCAGCC